>NW_006800038.1:2014555-2044669 GCF_000485575.1 Poecilia formosa
AGGCTTATTCATGTTCATGACAGGAGTTATGACGTGTTTATGACAGTGTCATGTCAGTCTTATTCAACCCCTTCAAATAAAGTGTTACCATCTTTTTTTATTTATAAAAATAATCAAAACTGCTGCTGTTAATTAAACCAGATTGTGGTTCCAGTTAGTTTCTTTAAAAGCCTTTTTGTTGGAGCGGTTGGATGGAAACTTTATTCATTTCAGAGGAAGCTGAGGTGACAGGCTATTCTCAGCTGCAGCGGCTATTCCAGAGCGAGGCTGAGATTTATGGAGACATGGGAGCGGGAGGACTTACGCTCTGCAGGGGGGCGAGGGAGCCGGGAGCGGCCAACAGCAAAACAAAGGTCACGACCCGGTTCAGAGTCAGCCTCCTGCAGAGAGAGAGAGAGAGAGAGAGAGAGAGAGAGAGAGAGAGAGAGAGAGGAAGAGAGATAAATGTAAACTGTGATTTACATCTTGTTGCTTCTGGATTCAAACAGCTTCAAGTTGAAGCTGCGATAGCGGAGGACTTTGAAAACGTTATGACTCGACTGAAAAGAGAAGAAGTTCAGGAAGTTTAAACTCCTGGGACTGAAACCCTCCTGCTGGACTGAACTCCTGACCTCTGACCCAACCTTGACCCTGGCATACAAGAGGAGGCTACACTGAAAAAAGAGGGAAAAAAAGAAAATAATAATGCACACCAGAAGATTTTAAGGTGAAAAAAAAGTGTATCCTGATCCAGATATGTTAAATAATTTTATTGTTTTTGTTGCGATGCTGTTTTGGTTTGTTTTGTCTTCTGATACATACCTCCATGGTTTTTTTGTTTATTTTATTTTGTTGCTGCTATTCGTTCTCTTATCCGGTTATTTATTTTGTAGATCATCACCTCCATGGTTGTTCTGTATTCACTAACCGGTGAATAAAAATTTAACATTTCATTAAAAAAAGAGAGAGAACAAAGCTCCAACTTTAGTTTAATTAATTTGTTACATTTGAACAAATTCTGTTTGTAAAACTTCATTTATTTAAGTTGTTTCACTGACAACTTAATGTATTTACTTGAATAAATTTATTTTTAACAAAATATCCAAATTTTTAAAGTTGGATCACCTGGTTGTTTTCAGTGTACAAAGAAGCACCTGCATGAATTTACATGAATGTATTTCCTCCTAATTCCCAAAATTAAAACTGAACTGGAAAATAAACCTTTGGATTTGCCCTTTTTCTGCATTCACCAAATAGATTGCAATAAATTCATGCATTCATAAACACAAACCCACCAACTCCTGCAATCAGGAGCCATTTGCACCGGTTTTTACCTGCATTTGTAATTAATTGTCATCTTTTCAGGTGCAAACACTTTTCCAGAAGCAGGAAAGTTATTATAAATGGAGGGAAAACCGGAGCTGGTGAGGCATCACTACCAACTGGATCAGATCAGTCAAAAGCTGCACTTCCTCACAAATGTACAAATCTTTGTCTGAGGTCCAAGAAACAGAATTTCACAACTGCAGTGTTTCCATTAAATAAGAATTTAAATTAAAATCACATGTGAATAAACTTCATCAAACAATAAATCATTCAAAATCATGTCAGTGTGAATGTAAACACGAGATGTGTTCATAATTCAGTTATGGCGCTATTGCTCATCATCTATCAGCCAATCAGAAGAGCAGTCGGCGTCTTATTCAGGCGTTACTCTTAGTTTGATGTAAAGTTAAAAACAGTGCAGATCTCTGCGACCTTCAGTCGCTTCAGTCCATCACTTCGGTGTCAGGAGGTAAAGTTGGTCATCTAATTATCGGCTTTGCTCTGATTCTGTGTAAACACCAGACGTTAGATAAATAACTCGTTTTTGTCTGGATGTGTTTTCATCTTCCTGCATCAATCCTGACTCAAATGCACCTACTGTTGCACCAACACTCTGAGTCACAGTTGCCATCTTTGTGGAGCTCTGAGTGTGTGTGTGCGTGTGTGTGTGTGTGTTTGCTCTACAAACGGCCTCATCTCCTCTGTTTCTCCAGGACGGAGCTGCGAGGCAGCAGATTCTCTGTCTGACTCATGGAGGGGCGAGTGGCGTTTCTTGGAAGCTCCTCTCTCTCTGGTGACAGCTGCAGAGCGTCAACGTTTATGGGACTCCACTGAGACGCTGCTTTGCTTTTTGTTACCGCTTATCTGGCAACCATGCCGGAACTGATTGCATTTAAAGGGGACCCATTGTGCAAAACTCCCTTTTTGCAGGTTTTTGTTCTTCCATGTGGGTCTCACCTGCCCGGCGGGTTTTTGGGAGTAAATTAAAGATTTCTTTTTGGTGTCTGGAAAATAAGCCGTTTCAAAAGCCTCCAGAATGTAACGTCACAAATTAGCAGGCGCTGTCCTTTGGTTGCTAGGTAACAGGCATTCCGCCTGTTACCTAGCAACCAAAGATGAGCTCCAGTTCCACTAAGAAACTCAGAAAGTCTAAGATTGATCTCAGAAAGTTTTCTAGGAAATATTTGGACATTTCTTTGTTTGAAAAGTTGAAAATGTTCAACTTCTGGATAATTTCTGAGTTTCAGAAGTCAAAAATGTTCAACATTTGAAATTTCCTTTGTTATTTTTAGAAAATTTCTGAAACTGAACTCAAAATTTCAGAGTTTTTTCTTGCAAATTTTAAACTTTTGGAGCTGTGAAATTCCAACATTTTTTCAAGAAATTTTCAGAGAATTAACTGAAAATTTTCAACCTTTGGAGCTCAGAAATTCACATTTTATTTAGACTTTTTTCCTAGAAATGTTCAACTTCCTAAACTCTGAAATTTTATTGTTTTTCTAGAAACTTTCTTTTTCCAAGCAATTTTTTGTCTTTCAGAGCTCAGAAGTTTTCTTGTTCTTTGAAGAATATTTCAGAGTTTTCCGGAGGAAACATTAGAGCGACCCGGTCATCCCTACTTCTTCTGCTGTCCTCGTTCCTCTCTCCATCCCACCTCTCTGCCGTCCATCTCTCTCAGCCTCTTTTGTCTCTTTTATCTCCCCCCAGAGCCGTAAACGCCCAGCTGACGCTGAGCCTTTGGAGTTGGCTTTTGGCTCGGTCCCAGGTCAGTAAGTTGCCCCGTCCAACTAAACGATGCACATCTCCCTCACACTCGGCCGAGCAAAGCGCCGCGCTGCCGTCCCGGCCGTACATGGGGGAGGTCTTATCAGGGGAACAAAGAGGGTCACACTGACTGAAAGAGGCTAACAGAACATAAATAAGGACTTAAAAGGCCTTTTTCTTTCTCGCACACGTTTATTTGATCTTCAGTATCTCAGGGTTTTGCGTGACCTTTTGGTGACTTTTACGAGTTTTCATAAAAGAAACAATACACAAACAAAGTCTATTTTTTCTGTATGTCATCCATTAAAAACAGAAATAAAACCTATGAGAACTTGCTGGTTGTTATTGTAATAATAGACGTTACTGATTAGCTGAAGTGATGAAGGAGTCTAAATACAGAAAAATCAGATTTTTTCTCTTTTCATTCACTCGTTCTTTGGCCTGTAAATGCATCAGCAGGCAGCCTGTCCTCTGATCCTGGTTTTGTTTAAAGTTTGGTGGAAATCAGATAAAGAGGGAACATCTGCTTTGGTGCATTAATGGAGATAATCCTGTAATCCCTTCAGTCAGACCTCCACCAGCAAACCTGCACTGGATTTGTCCTTTTATGGGCAAAATCTGCTGCATTTGATTTTAAATTATAACAAAGTTTAAATAAATGCATGTCTAAGGTGAGATCAGTTTGTGTCAGGAAAAGCCTTTTGGCCTCTATGACTCTATATTAAGATAAATCCTTGATATAATATATAATGCTCTGAAATTCCTAAAATTGAACCTTTCTAAACTTTAACATCTGCAAATCTTCACGTAGTTGGTAAATGACTGATATCAAAATATGTATTAAACATATGTTAGTCTGTTTGTAGGGAATTTGTGTGTCTATAAGATCATAAAACATTTTTCTGCTTTAACTTTAAACTCCAAAACAACGTTAGCAAAAACTTTAGCGCTCCGTCTGGCAAACTGGGAGAACTGGGAGAACTGGGAGAACTGGGAGAACTGGGAGACTGAGGACGCTCCTGACTGGGAGCGTCCTCAGTCAGGACAACGCGTTCGCTTGTTGCAGATTTATATCTATTTAATATTGCAGTAATCTCTAACAGTTGCATATTTCACACTGTATTTCAATCTAGGAAGCTGTTATTTTCATTCTAGTGTCTATTCTGTAGTAACTTGCTACAGTTTGAACTGATAGAAAAATTAATGCAACATAAAAACAGCCAAACTAACATTTTAAATGTTTTTATAACCAGACTGTGAAAGCAGTATTTCTTTTCAAGTTCCAATCTGTGAAAAATACATTTAGTCTAAACCAAGAAAACCATCAAGAGGAGATCCTGGACTCAGATTAGTCCAGCGAGGAAGAGGAGGAGGTCCGGCACCCCACCTGGAGATTTAAGAGCTCTTTGTGGCAGCTTATTGTGTCTGGCAGCTTTCACACAGGAAAACAAGTACCTCAGTGATTTTCCCATGATGTCACATCGTTGTGTTTATGGTGTGGCGCTTTAATACATTATTTGGCAAAGAACCCCCCTAAACCTAAAACAGGAAAGGTTTAGTTTAAATTTAAGTTTATGTCTTTTTTCACTGCATGTGTGAATATCTGGTGAATTTAATGAAGTCGCCGTCAACCGTGATTGTTTTTAATTTAAAAAAAAGAAAGAGAAGAGCAGAAACCACATCATAATCCTAATTTCTTTTTTTATCCCGACTTTTCTTCAGAGTTTTACAACCTCAGAGCTCAAACCGCGTCCCAGAACAGCCGTAAAAACAATGGAGGCATTCCTAACGAGGGGTCCTCACTTCAGCCTCAGCACAGACAGTTCCCCACCATAACTTAATGAAATGCACATATTTAAGTGATTCATCAGTTTCTGCTCATGTTTGGGCTCCGACTGCTCGGCCGCCCCGGCTGAGGGGCCCGTTCAGGGGTCAGCAGGGGTCAGCCTGCCTCGTCTTGCTCTCATTAAGACTATAGCTGCACATTAGTGAGTAACTCCAGGGCAGAGGGAGCGAAATGTCTTTAATCAACACGAGACGCTCTGTTTGTTTTGACTGACGCCTGTTTGAAACTAAACTCTGTCTGCAAAGCAGACGAGGAAGTTAGGAAAGATTTAAAAATGTAATCTATCTATCTATCTATCTATCTATCTATCTATCTATCTATCTATCTATCTATCTATCTATCTATACTAGTTTTTAGTTTTATTTTGAGACTTTTTGTCTAATTCAGTTTTAATTAGTTTTTGGTGCGTTTGCTCGTTTTTAGTAGTTAGAATTAGTTAAATGTTGCTTAGTTTTAGTTTAGTTTGCATTAGTTATGGTAGTAGTTTTAGTTCTTTCATACTTTGCTTAAGTTTTAGTGTTAAGTATTGTGATTTTGTTTACATCACTTCCTGTTCTGCTTCCATTCAAACAGACTTTCTTATAAATATTACTGGGACATTTTTCTTTCATATCTCCAAATGCCTTAAATGTCACCGATGTTATGACTGTTATATCTCAAAGCTCTTAGTAGAGGATGATAAAAATGTCCTCAAACTTATTCCTTTAACTGAAGAATATGATTTAAATCTAAGCCATGGCTTTTTATTTATGCCTTATATTTTAGCTCCTTTTGCATTCTTGCACACACTTGAACCTGTCCTGTATTATTTACCTTTTTGTTTGTAAATGAACAAAATGTCTCTGAAAGTGTTTATTTTATAAGTAAATGATAAAAATGCATTTGAACCTCGTCAGAGTTCACTTCAACCAGACCGAGGCCGAGTTCGCTTTATTGGTTCACACCTCCGTAAACAAACCGGACTTTCCAGACAAACGGACTGGAGTTCTGTTTAGCGGACTAAACAGAACATATCTCCAGTCTATTTGGAGATCTGAAGGTCCGGTTCGTTTGGAGACGTGTGAACGCCTAATCGGACCGTTACAGTGAACTCTGGTCCGAATACAAATCCTCTGCCTCTTGAAATGAACTCTGGTTTGGTTTGAATGCATATGTAAACGCCAAGCAGACCGGAAACCGCTCCATTACCAGGAAGTGGACTATAATGCAGGGCATTCTGGGTAAATACAACCCAAACCAACATGCTAGCCTCGCCAAGATAAAAGAGAAATCCTCCCTCTAAAATCTGATGCCACTTCATTTTTATTTACATTTCATGAAGAAGTAAGCTGCTCTCAGTGTCTTTGTATTGTTTCCATCTGTAGCTCTTGGTACAGCGCCCCCACAGGCGAGGAGGGGAACAAGTTGCTCTAATGGTTTGGTTTGTTGGTAAATTGAACTTTTGTCCCCAATCAAGTGGAATCTATCAGGTATGAAAACACATTTAGAGATATTTACTCTCTCAGTCAGACGTGTGCTTCATGCTTCTAAAAGCCCAATAAAGTAGTCGTGATTCAGCCGGTGATATTAGTCCGGGTTTAATTGAATAATCTGTGCCGTCTTTCCCCAAACCGCGCCACCTGCAGGTGCTGCTCCTGCTCCTGCAGCGCCACAATGCAGAGGAGAGCTAAATTTCCTCTGTGAACTCAAACACCCTGAGCGACAGGTAGGTTCACATTCACACCCTGCACAAACAAACTGCAATCACTTCTCTGCGAACGCGCACCCATGTGCCCTTTGACCCCAGAGAAGGTGGAAGACACCTTGACTGGAGTGTTTCTACATGTTGACCCAAAGAAGCAGGGCCTGGCTTTGACCTGCAACCCCTCAGAGGTCTGTCCGTGTTCGGGATTCGTCCTGCGGGTGACGCGCTGCTGAACGGGAGCAGATGTTGGGTCTGAGGTCGGCGCTGAACTCTGACCCTGCGTTTGTGTTGACGAGGCGCCGTGGCCTCGCTCGGCTCCTGCTAACAAAACAAAACAAGCCCTCAGAGGAGACGCTTTGTGCCTCCGCAGCTGCTTTACTGACAAACAGCAGAGAGACGACTTTTAAACGACTAAAAACCTGTTTCACATCAGTTAAACTGAAGAAATGAAAGATTTTCTGTGATTAAAATCAGAAAAATGGGTCATGCACTTGTAACTTGATGTAAAAACACAAAATCGTACTCAGTATTTTGGCGTAGTTTCTCCTACAAATATTTTAGTTTATTTGAAATAACACAAAACTAACTTACAAGTAACTTTTCAGCAAAAATGTAGCAGTTTGTTTTAAGTAAATAATTTCTGAATATTGATTAAAAAGTACATAATATAAGTGAAATAACCTGCCTTCAATATTAAGGAATTATTAACTTAAAACTGATAGTCTGGTTGACATTTGTGACATTTTCAGCTGCTGTGGTTCACAGCACTGAGTCAAACAAGTCAACCTGTTCCCCTCCTCACCTGTGGGGGCGCTGCACCAAGAACCACTGAAGAAAACCACATGAAAACCTCTGAGCACAACTTCCTTCTTCTCCAAATAAAATAAAAAATGAGGTGGCGTCAGATTTTAATGGCCTACGATTTCTCTTTTGTCTTTGACAAAACATGACAAGACATTTCTTCTGCTAGCGCTAGGCTAACACATTTGTTTTTGTTGTATTTACCCAGAATTCCCTACGCTGCAGTATGCTTCTTGCTTTTGGAGCGGTCTCCGGTCTGCTTGGTGTTCACACATGCATTCAAACATAGTTCACTTCAACCGAACCCAGGCCGAGGTGTGCAGGACCAGAGTTACCTTGTTTGGTTTGATTAAAGCGGATTCAACAAGGCCAGTGTGAAAACTCCCTAAATAAACATCTACACCACAGTTTTCAGATTTGTCTTTGTAGAAAATACGACTTCACATTCATGCTGTACTTTAAAATCACATTAACTGACATTCTTCTGAAAATAATCAGATACTGAAGTGAAGTTCAGTTAAAGTCTAGAGAAAAACTTTAAAGGACCTCCAGAAAGGAACTTTAGATTGAGATGCTTTAAGAAAATGTCAGTTTGGAATAAAAAATTTGAAGGAAACAAATGTAGATTCCCTGTTGGCAAAATGTCGAGATCAAACTCTGATTCGTTCTCCTTTTACGTTCCTTCGCTTTGGCTAATTTGCTCCTTTCATGACAGAGAGACTCGTACACCATCATACCTCAGGGATTATGAGATTATCTTCTCACAGCCTCTGACTGAATCAGAGCTTCCAAGGTCATCTGCAATCACGCTCTGCAACATGAGGCACAGCGACTGATACAAATACGTGATACCGAAGTGAAAAAAAACTCAAAAAGAAATGTCACAAACTACCAGGCTGGATTTGTAAAATCAGCGACTTGTTAGAGCTGTAAAGTTTTATCTGAGTGAACCTTGAAACGGGAGTTTTATTAGTGTAATCACTCACTCATATTATTTTCTAGTTAGAGCTGAGTTAGCAGGAACCTGGAACCATCTGAACACTTTAACGTTTCGCTGTCAGGTCGGACCTTCAGGATCGGCAGTCCCTGCCTGAACCTTCAGAATCATTGATTAGTTAATTAACTTTCCGTTTATCCTTTATGGACTCTGTTTCCTGACAATAAAGCTGCAGCTGCAACGTTTTAAATTGGGAGCAGAAAGTCGCTGCATGTTTGTCATTTTTTAAGGAACACAAACTGACTCTTTGTTGCATTTTTTCGCTAAACTGGAGAACAAAAATTATTCCCCTTTGATTCAAAGATGGAAAAAAACATTTTTATTCAAGGACGGAATTGATACTTTTTACAGCCCAGACAGATAAAAATATAAGTTACTCAAATACGTTTAATAACTGCAAGTGGAAACGAGTTTGCAGGAGAAGTGAACCAATAAGAAGAGAGATTAAAGGTCTCTTAACTCCAAGCTAATCTGATTAGTTTAAACCTCAAGCTAACCAAAGCTGCATGCGACAACAAGAATGTGGAAACCTGATCCAAAGGCCCAGCTCAGGTTTAAACCAGGAAGCCAAATGTAAATATAATAAACAAGTCCAGAGATTAGACAATTAAGTGTTTCTGGTCTGTCTGATGATACATGAAAGCATCAGGAGTTTCTCTGGGCATGAACAGAAACCCTTCTTTTTCTTTCAGAATTGGAAAATTAGATTAAAATCAATGTGACGTTCCGGCCATTATACGTAGAAACAAAGAAAGGAGAAGTACATTTCTGTCAAAAATACTCAAACATTTTTAGATTATCTGAGCAAATTTTCTGGAAAAATCATGAAAATTTCTGAGCTCCAGAATTTGTATGATAAAACTGAGAAGTTTTTGACTTTTTGAAATTTTATTGGTTTCAAAAGTGGATTTTTTTTATTTATTTATTTTTACTTTTGAAACTGATAAATTTCCAAGTTTTTTCTTGGCAATTTTTGACTTTTCAAACTCAGAAAATATTAATTTTTAGTATATTTCTGAAATTCAACTAAACAGTATAAGTGTTTTCTAGAAATGTTTGGATTTTTCAAGTTAAGAATTTTTTGAGTTTTTTTCTAGAAAACCAAAGAACCATTGAAAAAAACGACACAAAAACGTCTGAAGACACGAAGCACAACTTCCTTCTTCACAAACGGCATCAGATTTGAGCGGTTTTAAGATTTCTCTTTTGCCTTTAGCTAAAAACCACAAGCTATTTTTCCTTCTAGCATGTTAGATTAGGTTGTATTTACCCAGAATGCCCGGTGCTTTTGTCCACTTCCTGGTCACTGCATCCGAACAGACTGAGGTTTGTAGGTGGACCAGAGTTTGACCTCTTCAACCAAGCCGGACGTTTTAGACAAACCGACTGGATTACATTTGACTAAACTGACCTGGTCAGTATTACTTCTCCAACACTTCTGAGGAGTAAATGATGTTTTATTTATAGTAAAAATCAGAGTTTATGAAGTTCGTGGTTCACTTTGTGCTTCCTTTGGCTAAATCTCTGGTGGTATTATGTCTACCCTCCAGCTGGCGTCCATTACAGAGCATGGCTGCAGAATAATGAACTTCCTCACTGCAACTCTGTAAAACTTTAAATTGTTTTCATCCAAAACAGGAGCTGGATTAAACCTTTCGCTGCTCTGAACCACGTTATCTTGCTAACAACAAATTTCTCTCGTGTTGATACCTGGTGCATCCAAATTCCTCCCTGGAGGAATGACATCACTGTGTGTAAGAACCAATCAGAGCGCTCGTTTTGGAGCCATATGCTCAGTCTTCCAAAGGTAAGCAGATTAAATGTGTTCATGAATCTGACGGCTGGATCTCACACACATTCCTCCTGAGAGTCATCAGAAGAGAAGCGCCAGGGGCCAAACATCTCCAGAGTCAGGAGTCACATCTCACTCCAAACCAACTGAAAACATTTCACCCTCCGCTGTAAAAGAGTTTCAGAAACAGGTTTTAATGTAAAGGTTCAGGGGGGAGAAGCCCGGGTTTCTCTGCAGCCTGCAGCGGCAACAGATCAGATAAAATATGAGCCGAGTATTTATAGCTGGTGACAGAGGAGATAACAGCAGAGCAACGTGTGGCAACGTTCCCGATACGGAAGCAGGATTACCTCAAAACTACGACAGCATACCAGGGCCACTTTAAACACATGAAAAATTGAGTAAATTTCCACCAAAAATCTCTGACATTCTGAGAAAAAAACATGGAAATTTCTGAGTGTGAAAAGTCTGAAATTTTCCAGAAAAATTCAGAAGTATTGAGATCAATCCCAGACATTTTCTAGAAAAAACATGGAAGTGTCTTAAGTTAAGATGTTGAAAAAAAATCTAGAAAAAGACAACAAAAAATTTGATCAATCTTTAAAAAAAAACTCAGTTTGAAGAGCAAAAAAAATCTACAAAGAAAATTCAGAAATGTTGAAATTAATCATAGAAATTTTCTAGAAAAAATTAGGAAATTTTTGATTATCAAAAGTCAAAAATAAAAAAATAAATAAAAAAATTTCAGAAAATTTTTGATTATTCCAAGATATTTCATTAAAAAAATTGAAAATTTCTGACTTTCAAAAGTGAAAAAGTGAAACATTTTTTACTTTTTCAGATTTTTTCCAGGTAAATCTGAGTCTTTGTTATGAAATTAAATATTAAAGTCATAATTCTGAGATTAAAGTTACAATTCATTGTTTCTTTTTCCAAAATGCTGTGTATGAAACATGGTAGTAGCAGCATCATGCTGTGGTATATGAGCTTTTTGTGACAGAACAGAAAAAACGATTAAATAAGAACTTTAGTGAATATGAATCAATAAAATCTCTGCAGAAAATGAAGCAAGCTAAGGAACAAACTGTCTGGAATCTGTCGCCTCCCTCTTCAACCAATCTTCAAGCCTTTGCAAGAAAAAAAGTAACTCAAGGTAAATATTTAAAGTCGCTGCAGTCGGAGGAATGTGTCACTTCCCAAAGCTGGACCCCAACAGAGACAATAAAACTTCAACATATTTTTACTCAACAACAGTAAAAAAGTGTTTGGTAAAAAGTTTACTAAAGTACTGAGTAACTGATCAAATTATCAATCATTTAAAATTCCATAAACAAAAAGACCAAAATATAAAGTTAAGTGGACATTTTTGTATTAAAGACTAAAATGACAATAAGTAACATAAAATAACAAAATCAGGCAAAATATTTTTTTTTCCAAATCAGTTTCCTTCAAAGTAAAACTTTTGAAACTTTAATAAAAACTGCAGGTGTGTGTCTGTCTGCTGGATGTTTGTTTTCATTCAGTGGGTAGAAAATCCACGAATTTTACTAAAGTAAGAGTAGAAATACTTCATAACATAATCAGCGTAGTAAAAATATTCCTAAAAGTCCTTTTACTAAAGTAACTGAGTAAATGTAACTGGTTTCTACCCAGCTCTGCCAGTTTGTCTCACCTGGTCTGCCCTGGGGTCATGCTGGATCCGTTTGGGTTAAAATGGACGGGTTCGGCTCTGATGGAGCATCATGATGTGAAACGACGCGGCTGTGACGCGCGGCGCGGCCCCGCTGCAGGGTGTCCAGACCCAAACACAGAGCCCATGTCCGCTCTGCTGGCTGTGCGCGTCCTGCTGCGGTCCGGTCCGCCTTTAGAAACACGCGGTAGGGAATAATTTCTATTATTTCTACTGATTCTCCTTCAGCTGGAGGGAAGATCCATCCAAGCAGCTGCGCTCTCGGCTCCCAAAGCGCCTCACATCCCTTCGGTCCTTCTGGGGAAAGCTGAGCGTGGAAAACATGAACGCATCTTCCTGAGGACAGTCCTGCTGCAAGAAGTGACTTGTTAAGTTTACCAGCTGTGAGTCATGAGAAAATCAGTCCGATTGAGAAATAAACTTTTACATTAAACAGTTTCCAAGTCAAATCAGCAGCAGGTTGCGGCTGATCTGTCCGCTCAAAGTGCGCAAAGGAGAGCAGCGGTGCGCAGCGCGGAGCGTCCTGCGAGCTGTGGAGCGCAGAGCTCTGAGTCGGTGACTCTTCCTCCACCTGAGCGCCGCATTCCTGCGGGGAACACGCCTCTCTGCGCCAATCAGAGCGCAGCAGCTGCGCACAACTCAGAGAAGCGTCTCCACTGCGCAGCTGTGCGGCGCTGGACCTGCTGCTAAAAGGCAGATTTATCAGATTTTTACAAATTTTCATCTCATCAGAATGTGATGAACATGTTTTTAAGAAGGCGTATTTGGGCAATTGTAAATGGTAAAAAAAGGAGTAAATTTCTGCCATAAAATAAAAAAAATATTGAGAATAATATCAGAAATGTTCTAAAATTAAATAAATAAACTAAAATACAAGTTGGTGTTTTCTGATTTCTCAGAAAAGTTCTAGAAAAATTTTGAGTTTCACAATTCGAAAATGTGGAAGAAAAGAAATAGAACATTTAAGCTAACTTCAAAAATTTTCTAGAAAAGACGTGGACATTTCAAAAGTCAAACATTTGCCAGAAAATACAGAAATTTTCTAGAAAATTCTGAAATTTCTGAGTTTCAAAAGTTGGGCATTTGTCCAGAAAAAAAAAGTGAACTTTTGAGATTAAGCTTACAAATTTCCTAGTAAAATGTAGGAAATTTCTGAATTTTAAAAGTTGAAAATCTGCGAGAAAAAAGCTGAAATTTTGACCTCAGAAATTTTCTAGATGCATCTTGGAAATTTCTTTTTTGACTTCTTGAAACTCAGAAAAAATTTTCTAAACTCAAAAAGTTTTGAAAACGTTTCTATAAGGTTTTTGTAGAAAATTTCTCAAAACAGGAGATATGTAAAGTGGACGCTATTAGAATATATTTTACATTTAGTAATAATTAAAAAGTCAAGAAATTCCATCAGAGTCTGATTTGCATTGAAAAAAGGTAAACAGTTGATTAGATAAATTAACAAGGATCTCCAGTAGCAGTCAGTCTTACAGTGAATCTGAATAGACCTCTGACTGAAGACTATATGACGTACAGAGCCGGCCCAAAGCATAAGCAAACTAACCCACTGGGTAACACTTTATTTGAAGGGGGTTGAATAAGACTGACATGACACTGTAATAAACATGACATAACACCTGTCATGAACATCAATAAGCCTTCATGAATATTTATGACTGTTGTCATAAAGTGTCATTCGGTAAATTATGACACTTTTAATACAAAGTTGACATTATTCAAAATGTCTTTGTTATGACAACTTGACATTAACCAAGAAATCATTACTGATATAAATTTGTTATAAAAGTTTTACTGATTGCACTTTAAAAATTAGGTAACTTTATGCTATTAAAGGTAAAGTTTAAACAGTAATGATTTCTTGGTTAATGTCAAGTTGTCATAACAAAGACATTTTGAATAATGTCAACTTTGTATTAAAAGTGTCATAATTTACCGAATGACGCTTTATGACAACAGTCATAAATATTCATGAAGGCTTATTCATGTTCATGACAGGTGTTATGACATGTTTATGACAGTGTCATGTCAGTCTTATTCACCCCCCTTCAAATAAAGTGTTACCACCCACTGCTTAGTGGTGCCAAACTCTCAGGGGGTTCACATAAAAGTTTATTTTTTTCAGGCTTAATGGCTCTAGTGGCCTTTATTTGACAGGAAAGAGGGTAATGAGAGAAGGGGAAGACATGTGGCAAAGGTCGCCAGGCCGAGAACCGAACCTGCGACAGCCATGTCAAGGACTAAGCCCTCCATATGGGGGTTGTGCTGAATCCCTGCGCCACCTCAGCACCGCAAAAAGTTTTAATTTTATCTCAGAAGATTCTTCTTCTCTTTTTTTTTTTTTAAATTGGGTGGAGAAAACCATGAGCGTCGCCTCTGTGACGGCTGATTTTCAGGAAAACAAACATCATCTGCGTGTCCAGACACCGCTCCAGGTTAATCACCTCTTCTTCTGCGTCATTCTTCTTGCCTGTGTGAAACTGAATCTGCTTTTTCTCTGTGTTTCATTTCTGACGTTTCTACTGCGGCGCTGAACGAAGCCAGCCTCTCCGGTTTCCCTCTGCGGCCGTCTGAGGGAACCCAGGAACTTTGGATAACAGTAAAAAGTGCAACGCAGTAAATGTAACTGGTTTCTACCCAGCTCTGCCAGTTTGTCTCACCTGGTCTGCCCTGGGGCCATGCTGGATCCATTTGGGTTAGAACGGACGGGTTCGGTTCTGATGGAGCACCATGAGACGAAGCAGCTGTGACGCGCGGCACGGCCCTGCTGCAGGGTGTCCAGACCCAAATTTTCTAGAAAACTTTTGGAAATTTCTGTGATTGAAAAGTTGAAAATTTGCTAGAACAAATATCAGAAATATTTGGATTTATCTCACAAATTTTCTAGAAAAGAATTTGGACATTTCAGAGTTTGAAAAGTCAAAAATGTGACGTTAATCCCAGAAGTTTCCTAGACTTTTTGGGGGGGATTTTCTGAGTTTGAAAAGTCGAAAGGTTTACTTCAGTAAGTGTAGTTAGAGGCGGATAACTTCCACCGCAGGTATCTGTTGGTGCAGACAGAAACCACCTGGCCTCTCTGCGACCTGCGGCTCCTCCTCGGTCTGCCTCGTTCCCTTCATGCGGAGCTGCAGCTGAGACACACCTCAGCCGAGTCGGGAGGTTTCAACATGCAACCTTGAGTATTGCAGACACAACAGAGGAAACTGGATCGGGTTTGTATCTCCGAATAGAACCACAGGGATGCTAAACTCAGAGGCCAAGTGTTTGATTCAAGCAACATTTCCTACCATCCAGGGTGGGGGAGAGCTTTAGCAGGCTGGGTAATGAAAGCAGGCTGTTGAGCTGCACAGATCTGAAGATCCAAAATACCAGAAACATGACAAAGCAGCGAAGGCCGACATTCTCGCTGCGGGAGTCGGAGCGGCTGTGAATCATCAGCTGCCATCCAGTCTGAATCTGACTGAGATTAACGGAGAAGTTCGGCTCCAGAAAGCTCTGGATTCTCTCCACTGGCTTCGTCAGACGGGTTGGAGGATCAGCAGCTCATTAACAGGTTTAGCTGAACATGAGTCCTGCATTAGAAGCTGCTTATTGGACCTAATGTGTCACGGTTCATGGCCAGGTTCTCATTTTGTGCTGTTTCTGATGATTCAGCTTCATGTTTTCCTGTTTTATTTTTCGCCTCCAGTTAGACGGCAGGAACCTGATCCAGAGAGCAGACCATTCCCTCCTCTCTGTCACTGCTGGCCACGACCCCTCAACTCAGCGTTTATACTCGCACATAAAAATGGCTGCAAACAGATCCACAGGTATACGTCTTTGAAAAGCAGAAGTGGAGCCTGCTGTGCAACCAAGAAGAATGCAGCAAGTGGTTTCTGGATAGTAAATAATCAACTAGACACTTGTCTCTTCCAGCAGCCATTGTACAGACACACAGCAGTAAAACCAGCTGACCAAACAGGCTGGGCTCAGCTTTGGTTGCTAGGTAACGGGCTTGGCTTGCTGATTGGTGAAGTTATATTCTGGAGGTTTTTAAAACAGCTAACTTTCCAGACACCAAAAAATACTGAAGTAGTAATACTACGTGTTTACAAGGCACATATTGCCATTTCATAGTTTCAACAAGGTAACATAGTTTCAACAAACTATGCAACCTTCATAAAAATGCTGTATATATCAAATATGACTTAAAACTAAATGTACTTCCTAACTCAATGCCTTGAAATTGGGCCTCTGTCTCTTTAAGAAAGTCCTGCTCTTTCTGACACTCTGCCTTCCAACATGGCTCCTCTATTAACCTTTAACAACGTTTTTACCAGGGTTGCACTGAGAAGTAGCTCCCATCATGAGCTAAGCAGTTCCATCAGGTGTTTGCTAATTGCTGCTGGCTAGTTTGAAGGAGCTGAGAGGGGGAGGAGCTGCAAATCAAAGGCCGAGCTCAGTCCAACCAGGTGTTTGGAGCTGAATGGTTGCCATAGAGATTAGAGGATTTCTCAAACATGCATGAAAGAAATGAAAGCAACACTCCAGTTATGTTCTGGGAAAAACATTATAACATGATGTAAAGTTGAAAAAGCAGATTTTACGTGATACTGTCCCTTTAGAGTCTGCACTGAGTTTTGTGTTGTTAAGTCAAACGAAGCCTCAGCTTAACTTACAAATTGCTTCCCTCCCAGGTTCTTTCTTGCCATATATAACGATTAGTTTGTAGCTGTGGGCTGGGTGAACATGTCCCGGCCCGTCAGCCAGCCTCTCTGCCCTCCCTTCGGTTCCCCCAACACACACTTCATCTCTGCTGAGCCTCTTCACTGATAGCCGAGTGTTTACAGTAATCCTCATGTTTGTGCGCCTAGCATGCGAGGCCATCAGGGCCGCCTTTGTGTGCGACAGCCTGCAGGTTTTCCATGTCTGCCTCTGTGCTAAAGGGCGTCTTTAGGGTGATGTCAGGGAGCGGTGTGGATCCCACCACAAAGAAAACCGATTAACTGTGGGCTCAACTGTGGTGCAACGCAGCAAAATATATGCAGAAACTTTCCATGTTGCTGTTGTCTACGCCCATGCACACACCTAAGGGCAAGTTTACAATAACCAAATAACCCAGCGGTCATGTTTTTGGACTTTGGGAGGACGTCAGAGTAACCATAATGCACAGGGAGAATATACAAACTCCATGCAGAAAGACTCTATTACAAGATCCAAACTCTCAACCTTCTTATTGCAAAGCAACACAAAAACAGTTCCTCCAGCTTTTTACTGACTCTAATTGTGGAAATTCACACAAAATCAAAAGATTTCTGTTTTGTTTTTTCACATTAATGCAGTTATTTGTGAATTTTTGCAACTTTTCTTTTGTAAAACCATCGGGTTTAAGTGATTGCTAACCCAATTTAACCAAAGCACAGCATACGTAGCCGCTCCCAAGTAGGCGGGGCTTGTCCCTCCGACGTCTGAATGGACCGTCAACGTCTCCTCTGATTGGCTGGCAGATGATGAGCGCTAGTAGAGCTTGGAGACTGAAGCTCAGAGGAGGAGCTGCGTCTTGGAGGCGGAGCTAGGTCCACTCATGCATTTTGTAGCTGAATGGTTGCCATGGAGATTAAAAGATTTCTCAAACATGCATGAAAGAATCAAGGCAACACTCCAGGTATGTTTTTGATGAGGGAACAACTTTATAACATGATATAAAAGTAGATTTTACATAGTAATGTACCTTTAAACCAGGGTTAAAACTAACCTGGTAAGAGTTGCCTGTGATTAGTAATGACTGGAACATGGATCAATATATTTGATTTGTATTTATTTGATGATTTTGATGATGGTATTTGAGAAAATATAATGTTTATTGCTTGTTTCATGAATAGATACTTTATTACGTTTTGGTTCTTTGGTATGAAATACTTTAAACTGCCTTTTGCTGAAATGTACCAAACATTTAAACTTAACTTGTAGATGAAGGACGGTGTTTATAACTCAGGTTTGTGGCAGAAAATCAATCGGTTTAAAAGAAATTCACCGTTCTGTCAAAAATCAAGATAAAAGCACATATTTGCAATTGCTTGAGGTGGATAGGCGAAGCTCTGGATCGCGTGGTGTTGGTAGTGATCACCTGTAGATCACCTGTTGTTTGTAGATCTACTTTTTGCTTTTAAGTTTGAATGATTTTCGTCTTTGATCACTGTTTAAGCCTGCGGATCTGTTGTTATGCTGCTTTTGGACAGGGACGTCTGTTACCCACTGATGTTCTGCCTTGGATTTTTGAAGATATTGATCAGAATAAAACAGCTGGTGTGTCAACAATGATTCCCTATTCAAAAGTTAGCATTTTCCTTTATAGATAATTTAGAATGACCTAAATATGATGGTGGATGCCTGCACAATTTTGTCTGTTTTAACGTGAAAAATGATCCAATTAAAACTCATCCTGCTTTTATCCCAACCTGCTGAGCCGTCACCTGGGCAGCACATCCCCATGTGATGTTCTGACATGATCTGGATGTGGCGTGGCTTTAATGGCTCCAGCAGGATTAGGAAGGGAACACGCACTCCCCAGGCCGGGATTTGTGAGGTTCATGAGGTTCATAAATGAGGGAGGTTGAAAACAAAAGATCAGCAGCTTTAAATTTACCGCTGGCGGAATCAAACAAACCAATTTCTTTCCAGGCGGTGTGTGTGCAGCAGTCGCATTTGTCCATCAGATCTCGATTCAGACATGAATTCATGTGTTTTTTCCAATCCATTATAAAACACAGTTCATTAAACACAAACAGGCAATGAAATCTACCATATAAGCCATTTATATGTTATTAACTCATCAAAAGCTTCCTGAAGTGTTGCTTTGATTCCTTCCTGCATGTTTGAGAAATCCTTTAATCTCCATGGCAACCATTCTGGCACTCATGATCTGTCAGCCAATCAGAGGAGACATTGGCGTCTTATTGAGGCATCGGAGCGACAAGTCCCGCCTACTTGGGAGCAGCTATGTATGTAATTATAGTCGGCCATTTTACAGAAGAGTTATGGATTCAACACGTTGGAATGACGCACAAACATTTATGAACGTGTGATGCTGTGAGCTGCACAATGTCTGAAAGAACCAAACAAACCATCATCCTTCTTCCACTTCCTGTCATCTTCTTTGTCGTTTCCGCCAGTAGAAACGTCCGGTTGTCGATCATGTGACTCGAAAAAAGAGTTTCCATTGTGAACAAAACAATTTCAATATGGCTGAAAAACCTCGTCATCTAATGGAACAACTTTTCATCACCAAACGTGACTTTTTTCAAAATTGCCATGTTTCCACTCAGCAAATTTATTTTCATAATTTCAATTTGCGCATTTTTATGGTTAACGGAAACACGGTTAGTGATTTTGTGTTGCTAATTTATAAATATTAGGAAGGAATTTTGTGAAATTTTCCTGATCATTTTCTGCTTTCTTCTTCTGTATGACAGTAAATGTGACTTTTCTGTTATTCGCCATATTGATCACGGACTTTAACTAGACATCCAGTAAGGCTGAGGCAGCAGTGTAGCAGAAGTAAGAAATACTGTCACATGCAGATGGGAGTTAGCCATCATCAATGGTTTTTACTACTTTAACAGAAAATTTAAAATAAACTCACAAATAATCACCTTGTGCAAAAAGTTATTTATTTGGTTTTGTGTGAATTTCCATGGTTACAGAATTACAAGAAATTCTGTAATCACACTATTTAGGCTACATATAAATCTGCATTAGAGTTTTCAAAGTTAATAAATGAAGGTTGAACAAAGAAATCACCGACATTAACCTTACGGCTGGCAGAGGGAGGAGGGCGACGTCTGCAGAGAAATCCTCCACAAACACTTTTCTTTCCAGGCGATGTGTGCAGCAGTTAAATCTGTCCATCAAATCAGACATGAGCTTACATGCTTTCCCCAATTCATCATAACACACACACTTCATTGCACACAACGGGCAATGAAATCTACCAACCGCTTTCCCACAAGAGAAATAAAAGCCACTTAAAACCTCCAGTAAATACCATCCATTACTTTAACTGAGCCGTTTGGAATCCGTTCAGCAAGACAAATATCTGAAGCAGGAGTTTATGTACAGAAACCAAACAGTCTGAGGGAATCTATCAGCAGAAAACCGGGCTTTAGATCGGTAGCAAATGTTTTCCGTGGCAAAACATTGTTTGCTTTTTTCTAAATGTTGCTTAAATTGTGTTTAAATAGCAGGAATCATGTCTGTTCCTCCAACAAATACATTATGCTGTCAGGAAATGTTTACTTGGATGAAAAGTTAACTTTAAAATTTGATGCGAACTGTAACAAAGTTTAAAAAAAAGTTCCTAAGAGAAATAGATTTGTTGTAGCTGTGGATGAGTACTGGGACCCCTTGAGTTTTCATTTTGTCACGGCAACATGTGACAGATCAACACGGAGGACAAGCTGGTCTTATAAGTTCATAAGTTTTATATTGAATTGATTTTTTTTTTATTTTTATTTTTTGCAAGACTATTTTGTAGTTATTGGATTAGAGCGTTTCCGTGATTTTCAATGGCCTAGTCAAAGTCCAGACCTACATGTTTTGGAGAATTTTTGGCAAAATTTGAAAGTTGATGTTGACAGACACTTTCCATCCCATCGGACTGAGCAAAGAAGAATTCAGCTGGGAGATTAAAAACGATGCCTTTCTTTCAAAATACCACAAACGTTCAAAATCTACAACATCATGGTCACAAAAACTTTTCAGAGTTTCAAATGTCAAACATTTTTGACTTTTGAAACTCAGAAAATTTCAAAAGATTTTTTTTTGTTTTAGAAATGTCTGAGATCAATCGCTACATTTATTTTCTTTAGTTTTTGGTGGAAATTTACTCCACTAACTTTTACTAATTTATTTAGATATTTTTATTGTAAATATTAAAAAATATTTACAATATAAATTATTTTTATTGCAAATAAAATGATTTTATTTTTGTGTTTCATTAAAAAAATAAAATGTTTTATTTACAAGTAGTTTATTGTAAATACAATTATTTTATGTTCTTTTTATTTGCAGAGGCTCCAATACACTTAAAAATTATTTTCAAGTTTTGGATCTACAATAAATATCCATCTTCAAAAAAAAAAAAATTGGGCTTCTTCATCTTAATTTTTTATTTTTATTTTTTTTGGCCACTGCAACTTTTGAGTCAACAATTGTGGCACATGTGAGAAACAGTTTGGACGTCCCTGCTTTAGTGCGACCGGACTCCAAGCCAAACACATCAAACTCAGATAAACACTCAACCTGCACAGATGCAGGAGAGACAGAAATGCGTCGCGGTGCAAACACCAACAGCTGCAGCAGAAAGTTTACAGAACCAAAGCTTCACGTTTACTGGATGAAAATCTCTCTGCAAACAAGGTCCTCTCTCTGAGCCGCTTATTACTGTCAGATGTTCCCACTGAGCAGAATCGGGCCTCACGGCGGTCGGATGAGGAGGGCACAAAAGCATGTAAACAAAAGCCAAAGCCATGAACCACATCCGAAGCCCCTTCACAAAGCAGACCGCAGATCAGAGGCTTCTGCTCCTGCTGTTCTGGGAACAATGTTTGTTTTTAGTCATTTCTGCCCTGATCCTGCTGCTTTAAGTCATAAAGCACCGAAAGAGCAGAGGTGAAGCTGGGTGGGCATCCAAGAAAGACAAAGATAGAGCATGGTGGCCGAGAAAACTCACATCTTAAAATGTAGCTAAATAATAATAATCATTGTGAAGACCTCTATACAACAATAACAGCACAAACAGGCTCAGTCCTGGGACCTCGCTTATTCAATACATTGTTCCCACAAGTTTCAAACTGAAGTGATCCGCGCCATCTTGGTAGGCATGGGCGTCTTGTCCAGCAGATAAAAGCTACATTAGCTAAGCTAACTTTGCTAGCTCGGCAGTAAGTACTACAGAAAATATCACAAATATTTATCTTATAACACTGAGGTGGGTAGAGTACTCAAAAATTGTAACTGAGTAATAGAGCAATAGAGTTATGAGAGCTACTTCTAAGCTTATGGCTTGTGTATTGTTGTCATAGCAACTTCATAGAAACTGCCTACCAAGATGGCTGCCAGCTACAAAGCTCCCAGAAGTCTCATGAGAATGATGTATATCTGTATGCTCCCACAAGCTCAGGTTATAACAGGAAATCCAAATAGTTTCCATGACTACACAGATGATACACAGCTCTACATTAAGATGTCACCAGGTGAATCAGAATCCATCCAATCGCTGAACAGATGCTTAGATCACATCATTTCAGGTGTCATAGGTTTCTCCAGCTGAACAGAAACAAAACTGAAGTTACTATGTTTGAACCTAAAGAGGAACAACCTTCAGTTATTACAGCTAGAAACCAGAGGTCAGGATGAACTCTGACCTGAACTTTCAGAGCAACATAAAGACAGTTACAAAGTCGGCCTTCTATCACCCGAAGACCATTTAAAGGATTAAAGGACTAGTGTGCCAATTCACATTGAAAGAAAATATAAATATTTTTAAAAAGGTAATTTAGTTCAGTTGAAACAGCACAATAAATGTAGTAACTACCCCAAACTGAAGTTTTCAAACCTATATTTCTGCTAATGATTATTTTCTCCCTGCAATCGATGAAAACACATTTCATCGATTGTGTTTTTATTTTAAAATCAGAAAAATAAAGACATTTCTAATAAATGTATTAAATAACAAAATATGCTTAAAGGGGCAGTATTATGTAAAATCTACTTTTTTTAACTTTACATCGTATTTTCATACTGTAGTGGCAAAATTAGCCACTAGGTGATGCTAGAGCACCCACTTTTTCCTTTGGACTAAAAGAAGTGCCCTTATGAAATTATTTTAGTTTTTTTTATTGTGTATTGTTAAAAAAAAAAAGTGTAGTGTCCATTTTATTTAATTTTTTTTTTCAATAAGCTGTTCACATGATTATTTCATGGTAAAATTTCCCGCCTCCAGCCCATCATTCCTTTACATTTTCTTCCTAAATATCTTTAAAACCAGTGAAACAGACTGAAAGCGGCGCTCTGAGACCGGGACCGGCTTCCTGAGCCTCATTAGATTCTGGCGGGCGGGCAGCGGCGCCGCCCGCCCCCAGCCGGTGGGAACCTGGAGGACAGCGCTCACACCAACACAACCTTCACAGGAATGATCCAGCCTGGCATCCCGATCTGCCTCCAGCTCTGCGCCATCATGGCCTCCCTCCCTCTGGTTTCTCTCTGAGCGTTGTTTTTTTTGTTTTTTTTTGTTTTGGGAACTGGCTTCCAGACTCCATTTGATAAATGAGTTCTGGCTGATTTCCAGGAGCCCACACTGGCCATCTGCCTGGCTTTACTCTGGTCACGGTGAGAATGTACGGCTACTGGGAACCAAATGTCTTCTTCATGACTAAACTAAAACTAATGTTTCACAGCAGATTTCTGGAAAACCTAATCTGTGATTTATAAATAATTAGCACATTTTGAGATGGTTATGATAGATGAGCATTCCTGCGTTGTAAGTAGTGATTAAGTAAAGCTGTACTTATTTCTTAACAGTAAAAGAGTCGGATTTTGCCCTCCAGGTGGCAGAAAGAAGGAATCCATTACCAAATTGATGCCATCTGACTCTAATTTTAGCGTTGCCATCAATTAGAGCTGACAGCGCCGCTGCATTCACCACTTCCAGACTCAGGACTGGGCCAGAGAAGTTCCTGCTAAATAAAGTCCAGGTTTCACAAAGGACCGGTATCCATGGATACGCTTTCATCGCACAAACCAACCTGAGATTACTGAAACGTTCTGTCACCGTTATTTCACAGCATTAACATGCATCGTCACATTTCAGATTTGTTTCTTTGTAAGTTTTCCGCTGCGCTTTGGGTCCTTTGTTCTGTTTATTCAGCTGGCAGTAGCAGTCAGTCTCACAACGAATCTGAAAAGGCCTCTGACTGAAGACTGTAGGACATGCTAGCAGCTCACTATCTGGGCAGCAGAGAAGATATTTCATAGAAATATGATACCAGCTATTGTAAGCAACCACTGCTAATCCACCTCATTTGCTTTTGCCTCTCCTCTCTAAAGCTACAGTACGTAACCTTTCAAAAAATATCCCTTTACATATTTGTTAAAACTGCCACTTTAACACAAGAAAAAATAAACATCAAGTTCCCATGCCTTCTCCCAGTGCTAATTAAGAGCAACCAATCAGAGCCAGGAGGCGGGTCTTAGTGCTGACAATTATGATGGTGGTTGACAAATATCTTCTCCCCCAATCAGCAGAGTCCATTGTGAATGTTAAGGCCAGTTAACATAGCCACCGCTAACAGCAGATAAACAGTCTTCATGTAATGCTAAGTTTTTGCGCATTTCCACGAGCATGATTGACAGCGCTAAGACCCTCCTCCTGGCTCTGATTGGTTGTTTTTGACCAGGTGCGGTTAGTTACTTCAAAGGGCAATGGTAGGAATCTACAACGGCATATTAGAGCCAGTGTAGATAGAAAAAAAATTAGAAATAAATTTACACCAAATCACATCTTATTTTAGGATTTACAGGAAAAAAAAATTCTGAGTGAAAAGTTGTGAACCCCCCCAAAAAATGTTGAGATTAATCTCAAATTAGAGAAAGAAAATAAGTAAATTTCTTAATTATGTTTTATGTAAAACATTTTTTTACAGAAAAAAAAACAAGCAGGGATATGATGCTTTCCCTTCATGAACAAAGTAAGAGATTAGCTTCTGAATGCTAGCCAATAAGCTGCTCCCAGTTTTTAAAAAAAGACAAAAAAACATTGTTGCCATGGTTACACAGCATAACAACTGTCAAAGTAATAAAAAGTAATCCCAAGAATCCTTCCAGCTGCACAGCATTTGACATCACAGGGAATAATTGTCCAAACATTAAACATCTCGCCAAAAACCAGAAGTCTAGAAAAGGAACAAATCTCCTCCAACATGCTAACAAAACACAGAAACTAAATCGTACCAAGTAGTTTTGGTTTCTTGTGCAAATATCTCAGTTCACTTGAAATAAGATTAAACTAACTTACAAATAACTTTACAGCAAGACAGGATCTTGTTTTAGGTAAATAATTCCTTAATATTGATGAATGTGGTCTAGTTCCACTGACAGATTATTTCCCCTCTAACATGACATTTTTCCTAAGTTATAAGTGAAAAACAATAGTTAGTATTTAGTTTCTACTTATCCAATTAAACTTTAAAGTTCTGAAGAAGCAAACGTCGCAAACAGATGTGCTGCATTTCAACTACACACTACTGCCCCCTATTGGGAGATCCAATAACGGCAACAAAACTTATAGACTTCATACACGGTAAAGTTTTTTTTTATTGATTATATTAATTTGGAAAGATAAGCACTATAACATGTTATAAACCAATAAACTTTTATATTTTGAGGGAAAACTCAAATGACTTAAAAAAAATAACACTAAAGGGCATAAACATTCTTTAAATAACAGAACTGTACATTTTATATGCACCTAGAAAAAAAAAGACAAAAACAAACTGTATGTTGAGACAGAAAACAACCACAGGCAGCTAGAAGTGAGCTAAAGCTGAAGAGACATGATTATCAGCTGTTGGAATAAGGAAAGAGTCAGTAAGGCAACAGAAGGCAGGCGAGCAGACAGCAGGAAACCCTTAGAAAACAGCAACTTCACACCACAAAAAATAGAGAAACCCTTCAAAATAAAAGCTTAGAGTATCGACATGCACAGGAAGGAGCTGCAGTTTGACTGGAAACAAACCCAAACCTCTTCTCAGAGCAAACACCAGCATAGCCAGGGGACACATGCAGTATATTTGTTTTTTTAGGATAAAAATAATTTGATCCCTCACATTGTGTAGGTTTAACAAAAGACAAAGAGCCAGAGAGCCATGTTGCACTGCATAAAGCTGCACCTGTTCAACAGGTTTCACGTGGAAAAAGGTTGCATAGGAAACAACAAAAGAGCAAACATCGAAGGCCCTTCTTCAAAAGTGACACAAGGGGGCGCTCAATGCCCGCCATGACTGAGCTGTTACATAACCCACTGCAGAAATGAGCTATAGGGAGAAATCACAGGAGCACAAACAGAAAATCTGATTTTTTTACATCAAATATGAACCAAACATGGCATGCCGTCGAGTAAAGTCTCTGACTGATGGCTTCGTTCTTCTTTGGGTTAATCAGTTAAAAACGGTGTAAAAAATCTACACAACGTGAACCAATTAGTGCAAAAAAAAAAAAAGATTTTAAGTGCATTTCTACATGATGTCCGATGTTCACACGGTCAGTCTGCTCCGGCGGTGGGGTTCCTTTAACTTCAGTAACAAAAACAGAAAGTGGATCCACAGTAGCACATGCCCTTATTCACAATCAGGTACAGTATAAGCAAATTTACAAGTCGGTACAAAATGTAAAACAAAAATCATACGCAGGGCAAGAAGATCTGCAACAGAAAGGTAAAAAAATGACGCAGGAAGGAACCCGAATGTTCGTCCAAAATGGGAGAAAAATAGAGCTTTTACTCAACACGATCCATTCAAAATATCCGCCATTTTTATACAGTCACATATTTGTAAACAGTTTGCCCTTTTTGTCTCATTTGAAAATACGCTCTAATTGGCTCTTTTTTCTTTTATATATATATATATATATATATATATAAGCACACATTTCAAAACATTCTGACACCGTATGTAAAGAAACATTTGAAAAAGTTTAATCCCTCCTTTTTTTGTTTTTTTCTTCTTCATTTCCACCAGAACCGGGTTTTCCGCTCCAGCTGCCGGCGCCGCCTGGAATCCAGCTCCTTTTTTTATTAGAGCCACAACAGAAAACGTAAATTATGTGTTGGATTTCTGCTGCTCTTCTGCACGGCGATGGGGTTGCTATGGTGTGTAACCATGGTTATGGTGTTTCCATGGCTTCAGGGTATCTGGCGCTGAGGGGGGGAAAAAAACGCAGGAGGGACTCCGGCGCTCCTGGATCTCGTTTTTGTTTTCTTTTTTTGGTTTGAGGAGGGGACGGGGGCTGAACCAGATCCCAGATCAGATTTTAAACTGGATGGTTTGGACAAGATGACAGACCTGCAGCAGAATGAACTGTTTGCTCACATCTCCAGTGCGGCGGCGCTGGCTGCGGCGGCGCTCTGTGCTCAGAGTCTGTCGCTGCGGAACGTGTCCTCCACAGACGGGTCGGGCAGCACCATGTCGGGGTCGCTGAGCATGCTCAGTCCATCCAGGCTGAGCGGCTCGATGCGCAGCTCGTCCTCCAGCGGGAAGCCTCCCTCCGAGTCGAAGCACTCGGGAACGGTGGAGAGGGCGTTGCTGATGTCCTTGGACAGACTCGGGTTGGAGTCATCTGAGACGGAGACAACAGATGATGGAGGTGGGAAAGTCACAACACTTCCTCTCACTGCGACGCTGACATCAGCAGCAGCAGGAGGCAGAAACTCATCAACTGGATGATTTTACACTAATTATTTCAGACGGAAGACCTTAAACACTAGAATGCTTCATAATCCGTCCAACCAAACAAAACAAATCTTTGGTTTCCAGAAACTACTGGGGGAAACAACCCTTGAAGCCACTTGGAGGAAGTTAATTTGAAATTTAATACTGGTTTTAATGTTAATTCTGTTATTTCTGTAACATTTTAAGCACTTTTTTATGTGACCCTCCACCTGATGCTGCTGTTACACCTGAAATTAAACTCTGCAGGACAACTTGTGTTGTTTCTATTACTGAACTGAATTTGAACTGAATTCAAAAACTGATCCCAAAGGGAAATTAAATGTTGTTATAATTCAGCAATTAAAATAATATTTTGAAGGCAAAATAATATTTTCTAGTTTCATAAATATTTTACTTTCTAACTGGTTACAAATCATCAAACACAATTTGAATGATGTAAAATGTCAAAGTGAATTTAAACCTCCAGGTAATCTAAACCATTTTAAGTGGTGTTTATTTCACTACGGCTTCTTTTTTAATGTATTTTACTTCTATCACACTAGTAATTGATTAATCATGATTAATCATTTCAGTTCTAGTTGCAGCTCAGCTTAGAGCGCCAATGAAAAGGAGTGAACCTGAATTTCTAGAAATTCCTGCGCCCAAATTTGGGTTTCCTCCAGAGGGAATGCACATTTCACTACAGAGTTTGTAATTAATCATGATTAATCGTGATTTACTGATTAATCGTGATTAATCGTTTCAGTTTGAGATGTAATTTCTTTTTTTATCCTTTTCTCATTTTTCAGTGTCGGACTCACCTGTGAGAATGATGTTGGGCAGCCCTCCGCTGCAGTTCGCGTACAGCATGTTGGCCCTCATGTGGGAGGGGTCCTGCAGGTTGCCATGGCTACCCCCCAGGCCGGAGAGCGCCGCCTGCGAGTAGTAGAGCGAGGAGGAGGACGACGGGTCGTAGCAGGATCCCCCTGCTGAGGAGCTCAGAGCGTTTTCCAGCAGGCTGAACTGGTCCAACTGGGAGCAGATGGGAAGAAAATGGCCATCAGAGAACGGCGGTTAGCACAGCGGCGGTTAGCACAGCGGCGCTCCCTGTGTCAGGAGTTTCCTCCAACTGCGTTTTATTTACAACAATGACAACAAATCACAGCTTCCTGAAGTTCTAAGACTGATTTCAGAAACGTCTGCAGCTCGTTTTGCTAAACCTTAAAGTTGCATTTTGCTAACAAACGATGCAGATTAAGAATCTTTATGAAGCTCCTCTCTGGATGGCAATGGGTTCAACATCTGGGCTGCAGCTGTGCGAATGTGCTCTTCTGCCCTCACCTGATAGGGCAGCGTCTTGTTCTGTCGGGTCGAGAACTGCTGCTCCACAAACGGGTCGCTGAAGAGCGACGCCAAGCTGTTTGCCTGGTAGGGAGGCAAAAACACAAACATTTAAACTTATTATTGTTTTATTTCATTCATCACAACCAGATTTATTCATACCAGAGGCCAGAGGTTGACCTTTGACCTGAGGTGGGCAGAGTTCCCAAAGATTTTACTCAAGTAAGAGTGGCACTACTGCAACAAACGTTACTCAAGTAAAATGAAAAACAGTATACAGAATATACAATCAAGTCCTGAGCAACTGATGAAATTATCAATCATTTAACATTTAAAAATGACATCATCAGATGGACCAACATGTAAAGTGGAAATTTAGTTTTTTTATGGCAGGCCTGTGACAATGAGCAGTAAGTCAGTTGATTGCAAGATAAATTAAAACAAACTCAATAATTTCCATTTGCATTTTTCTCTTTCTACCAAAAACAGGATGAACAAAGTTTTCAGTCTGGTGCTTCGGTTCCAACTTTTTTTTATAATTATATTCACAGAGACTTCATAATTCATTTCATTTGTTGTTTATGTTACTTTGTTTATTTATTTTGGATATTTAAAATGTCTTCCAGTTCAAGTGTTAAATGTTTTTATTGATCATTGAGAATGTGTTTAATGTAAAAATACTCCTACAACTTTTTTTTTTTTTTTTTAAAGCTACTGAAGTAAATGTAACTGAGTAAATGTAACTAGTTATTACCCAACTCTGCCTTTGACCTGCATGTTTTGCCAGATTTCACATGATTTAGAAGAACAGATCAACAAGCTGAGAGAGAAACTGATAATAGATCAGGATGACGCGTTTGGAGCAAAAGCTCCCAAGGACACGCAGCAGCAGAAAACAGCTGCAATTGCTGCAGCTGTTAAATTTGATGCGTTTATACATCATTTTACATGTTTTTAGAGACTCACCACTCAGACCCTCACTGCCTGATTCAGATTTCAGGTTTCATTTCTGACCTGCAGAATTTCAAGTAACATTCTAAGAGTTATAATTTTAGACCCTTTGTGTAAAAATGAGTGAATAAAGGTGCTGTAGGATCCCTTAGAAAGACACAAAACAATCCTCCAAAGGTCACTGCACCAAAGTGTGACCTCTTGGGGTCACCACGTCTCCATAGTAACCATTAGACACCGTCTACATGCCAACCGCCATAAATGTGAACAATTTAATAAACACAGAGACGTGACAGAATGAGGTTGCTGTGTGCAGGTCCCACCTGGCTTGTGTTGAAGTCCAGAGGGATGTTCTGAAGAGGGGAGACAGGCTGCTGGTGCTGCTGCTGCTGGTGCTGCTGCTGCTGGTGCTGCTGCTGCTGCTGCTGCTGATGGTGCTGCTGCTGCTGCTGCTGATGGTGCTGCTGCTGCTG
>NW_006800038.1:2044737-2083409 GCF_000485575.1 Poecilia formosa
CTGGTGGTGCTGCTGCTGCTGCTGCTGGTGGTGCTGCTGCTGCTGCTGCTGGTGGTGCTGCTGCTGCTGCTGCTGGTGGTGCTGCTGCTGCTGTTGTTGTTGGTGCTGCTGCTGCTGGTGCTGCTGCTGCTGCTGTTGTTGTTGGTGCTGCTGCTGGTGCGGCCGGCCGTGATCCACTGCATGCTGTGGCTGCTGGTACAGCGGGTACGGCGGAGGCGGTTCCCTCGGCATGTTGCTGGTATCCAAGGCGACGCCCTGCAGAGAGGACAGCGAGGACCCAAAAAGACAGAACCTAAAGGTTGACTGGTTCTCAAATTTTTAGCTTCTAATAGAATAAATGCAGTATAATTCAACAGAAGAATGAGTATTGGACTCGCAGGTGGGAATAAACCTTCAGACCAAATCTGCAACACTTGTTACATTTTCACCTGCTGTGCTTTTATTTCACACTGCACTGAAACGGACCAAACACTTGAAAAACCTGTTCCCCTCCTCGCCTGTGGGGGCGCTGCACCAAGAACCACTGAAGGAAACGACAGGAAAACCTCAAATGAAGGCACTGAGTGCAAGTTCTTTCTCAATGAAAAAGGAGTGGTGTCAAATTTTAGCATTTGTAGGATTTCTCTTTTGTCTTTGATAAAACATCACAAACTATTTCTACGACAGAGAAATGCAGCAACTGTAGGTAGAAATGGAAAAAAAAAAAAAAGAGTAATTTTCCCGCCAAAAAACTGACATTTTGAGAATGATCTCAGAAACTTTCTGGAAAAAAACAAGAAACTTTCAAAGCTTGAAAAGGCAAAAGTTTGTGAGAAAATAACTCTGACATTTTCTAGTAAAGACTTTGGAACTTTATGTGTTTGAAAAGTCACAAATTTTTAAGAAAAAAAGGGAAATCTCTAAAATCTCCCTAAAAAAGTGAAATATTTCCAAAAAATGTTTACATGTTTTTTCTAGAGTTGGTGGAAATGTACTCCTCGTTTTAGTTTTAGTTTTCTTTTTGTATGCAACGCTGTCGTACGTTTCTCCCACTAGCGCTACACTTTCACACTTGTTTCAGTTGTATTTACCCAGAATGCCCTGGGCTATAGTTCGTTTCCTGCTTTTGGATCCGTTTCTGGTTCGCTTTGCGTTCTCATTTACATCCGAACTGCACCAGAGTTCAGTTCAACTGAACACGCATTCACAACTCCCCAAATGAACCGGACTGGAGTCGGATTAAATGGTGTGAAAGCAGCTTGTGTTTCTGTGTGAAGTTGATGTACCTGTGTGATGGGGGACAGCGAGGGGGACATGGTGGGAGACAGCTGCTTGGACAGACCCCTGCGCTGCTCGGCTCCAGGAGACAGGGTGAGGGGGCTGATGGGAGCCGGCCGCCGGCGGGGCGAGCTGCTGGGCAGACGCACGGACGAGTTGATGGACGGGTTGCTGAGCGACGACTGCAGCTGGCAGTTGTTGAGGGACGCCTGGATGGACGGGTTACTCAACGAGGAGGACAGACCTGCCGGGACAGAAAGACAAGACTCAGATTCACCAGCAGAACTCATGCGCATGGATGTTCCTGATTTTCAAAAGTGAAACACTGGACTGTATTGTGTGAGCGGGGAGGGAAGGGGTGAACGGGAAACGAGCGCGGAAGAAAAGAGCCGATTGTCCGGAGCCAAAAAGAGGGTCGAAATTCCTGCGTGGCTTTGGTGTGCGGCCAAGCTGAACTGTGTCCGACATGAGAGGCCGACAGTGCAGACAAAGAGGAAGGAGTGAAAGGGAGCAGCAGTGGGTGTGATCGGATCTGCGAGTGAACAAGTCAGAGACAGAGAGATCCCTCAGAAAGGCATTAATAATGTATGATCGGCTGGCGCAGAAACACGGAGCATGTTTGAGATGCTGCAGCAGTAGTTCTCACATCTGAGAGCTGAATATTAACGCCAACAACACCGACCATCAACAGCAGATCAGCCTCCTCTTTAAGCAGATATTCAGCCTCAGCACAGAGGAAACGTCTGAGAAACTTCAAGCTTCATGTTTGGGTTCTGATGTCAGCAAGAGGCAGAAACACGAGGAAGACGAGCCAGAAAACCAGAGAAAAGTTCTTCATCACCACCTCTGACAGGGAGACAAGTTATCTAACGTTGACTGATCTTATTTATGGACTAATGATTATTTGATAAGCGGCTGTTTTCTTAAAAACTTGAGTTTCAAGAGGGCTGACCACATTTTCATATCATGATGAGATACATTTTTCATTGCATGCAAAGTTTTTAAATGAAAAATCATTAAATTTTAACATTATTTAGTATCACCTGTATTAAATGCTGCTTGCATAAATATTACTAAACTTAGACCAGTCTATAAAATATAATGCAGCAGGATCTTGTTAGGTTGCTGAATAGAAAAATAAAAGAAGGAAAGAATAAAATATGACCCTCCTTGTATTGTCAGTGGTGGCTCTTGAAGGAAAGTTAAACTTCACTAAATTAAGTACATTAACTCATGACAGTCCTCAAAATCAACAGTGCTGCTTGGCGTCACGTTTATTTGTCTTTTTATTACCATGCCTCTGCTTTCCCGTCTTCTCATCCTCACCTCCATAGCAAATAAGTATTTTCGGTTGAGAAGCTGACGTTGCTCCGTCATGCAGCTCGACTGAATCAGCGCCATTAAGGTGAAACTTAAAAGGAGTTTATATTTCTAAACAGAACCGCATTAAGCATATTTATCATGCCATATCGGACCCGATCAGGAACTGTTGACACTTTTTGTTCTGGTATGGCCACCATCTTTGTATCTCTTTACAACATCTTTCGCTTTAACAATGACCATCGGTGCCCTCTGCTGGATGGCGGTCAAACTACAACACTAACAGAAGTACTAAGTGGACTCAATTAGTTAATCGAATATTACTAATTTTGATCTAATAAACCAGTAATCGACAATTAAATGTTTGCATCTGATATTTGATTCTGACAGATGTCTGGATCCGTACTGCAAGTCTCCACCCACCCGGTGAGTTCCCGATGCCGAGGTGCATCATGGCGGCCGGCAGGTTTCCGGTGCTGCTGCCCCCGCTCAGGTTGGGGTAGCCACTGCCGTCTTCAGGGTCCAGCGGGGTGGACAGCGGCGAGGGGAACTGTAGGTTGCTGAGGTCCGGCAGAGAGCCACCGGTACTCAGCGAGCCCTGGTAGTGGGACAGACCCGGGTTCTGCTCCGGAGACGGGAAAATACTGTGGAAAAAATGATTCTTAAAAGCTGCTGTCGCTGCCATTTCAAAGCAATGCGAGGGCCGTTGTAGATAGAAAACAAGAAGTAAATTTACGCCAAAAAGCTAAGAAATTTTTAGATTAATCTCAGAAATTTTCAAGAAAAGATCTTGGGAATTTATGAACTTGAAGATTTTCAACTTTAAGAAAGAAACTTTGAGATTAAGCTCCTGTATTTTCTAGTACATTTGCTAGAAAAAAACATGAAAATTTGAGATTAATTTAAAAAAAAAAAGTCTAGAAAAAAATGTGGAAATTCCGAAGTTTCAAAAGTCAATTTACTGACTTCTTTCTAGAAAATTTAATCTAAATTTCTTCTAGCAAACTTTCAACTTTTCAAACTCAGAAATTTCCAAGTATTTTTAAAGACTTTTTTTTACATTAAGCTCTAAATTTCTGAGCTTTTTTCTAACCAGTTCAGAATTGTTCTTAATTCTAGAAAATGTCTGAAATGCTCTCTTTTCCATCTTCCATAGCCCTAACGCGCCATCATGCTTAGCCACTGCTTTCTTCATCTGCTTGTTTTTTTTAATTCATTAACTGTCCCTTTTTTATTTATTGCTAATGTTCCTATTTCTCCAACATGTGATTATGGAAATCAACCATGACTCATCATGAATAGGGACAGAACAATACAGCGAACAAATGGTTGCTTTCATAAAAGCATGTTTGTCAGAAACCAGCAAATCAGGCTGCAGACCGTCTGCGATTCTGATCCTTTTGTTTCATTTATTTAAATTTGCATTAAAACAAACATCCTGAATCTTTGGCGGCTCATTGGAGGAGGATGTTGTATTCTGTGAAATCAGATTATGACTCATGAATCACTGTCAGCAGTTATGATGTTACAGTTACAGGGTGGCAGGAAAGACGGCTAACATCTGAAACGTTTGGAGTGCATTTATTAATTACTTATAGATAAATTGTGTTAATATTTTCCAATGAAATCGACATGAATGCATCAGAATTTGAGGTTGTAAAGTGAAAAAATCTAAAGTTTTGCAAGAGTTGGGCTTCTGAAGTCACGTCTAAATATGTGAAAAGTAGAGCTGAACTTAAAAACTAAAAACAAAATCTATGAGATGGAAAATAAAATAATTTTCCTGACTTTATGTTTAGCTCTCCTCCAGTAAGGAAATGTTTTGAACTAGTTTAATTATTGAGTTTTGAGTGGAAATTATTCATTTCTATAATTGTGCAGAGCAAATTTTTGAGGACTTACTTGATTCCAGGCACTTCACATGATTTCGGTCTTGATGCCAGAGACTGGACCTGAAACACAATCAGAATTTATCGATTATTATCAATCACTGATCATTTTCCACCCTTTGTATGTTTAGTCATGCTGCACCAGACCATTTTAGAGATTGAGATGCAGATATTTGAGCTTTTTATTAATTATCTCCATGATTTTTATTTTTCTCTGATTTTTTATTTGTCTTTTATTCCCACCTTTCTGTTTTTTCTCATGTCCATGATTCATCAGAAATATATAACTACCAGAAGAAGCAAATTAAGTCTCATAAGCATAAAATATATTTTTAAGTTATATTTAATTTCAGTTGTTATAGGAGGGAAAAACTAAATAACAGAAAATTCAAAAATACTTTATTGATCTTGAAACATGTTTAAAACAAAAGTTTCCCAGAGTGCGTCACAAGTTAAGCATTGAATAATTCGACTGAAATAAAGAATACAATTAAAATAGAAGGAGTTATCATCTAAAGATAAGGGCCAGCAGGAAAGACAAATATCTTATCTAGAATAAACAAAACGATAATTCTGATAAATATTTTTGGAATTTGAAATCAAATTTGTTGAACTGGAAGGTTTGCGGAATGGGACCAGTTCATCATTTAATCACAAATGATGAATTTCTTAATATTGATGAAAAAGTTAAACTTCTACTGGCAGATTATTTCACTGAACATGGTGAAAATATCTTGTTATACGTGAAATAATAATCTCCCCATGGAACTAGTAGTTTTCAATCAATATTAAGGGATTATTGACTTAAAACAAGCTCATATTTCTTAATGAAAAGTCATTTAAAACTTAGTTTTGTCTTATTTCAAGTGTATTAAGATATTTGCTCTAGAATCTAATACTTGGTAAGATTTTGTGTTTTTGCAGTGAGCTTACTGGGAAACCCAGATGGGCCGTGGTTTCTGGATTTCACAATCAAAGGATTCCGTGTGGGAGTTTTTTTTTGGTTTTGTTTTTTTAGAGAAGACACCCAGTTGGACTCAGTTCTGGGGAACCAATCGATGACTCAGGAAAGGAGAGCAAACCCCTGAACGCTGAGGTTCAGCGGACGAGAACCGCCCGTGGAAGGAGCTCTTCGCAGCGCTCTGGAGCCGCGGCTGCCTTTCTTTGAAGCCAGAGAAATACCTCGCGCTGTCGTCAACAATCGGGATTGTAGAAATGTGTGTCTGGCTCGGTTTTGTCTGTTTAGAGTGGAACAGGAAGGACTGGTTGGACCGGTGGGGGAACATGTTTCTGCCAAGTCACGGCAGGAATTTAAGGTGTTGTGATCACCCGAACTGACCCGGGCGCTTCGGCGTCGCTTCACAGACCGCTCTTAAAGAGGCGGCGCATCGAATTCGCTTCAGGTTTCTATGAGGATGATGACAGAAGTCAGGAATCTGGACTCAAAGCTTCCACCCAGATTAAATGCTCTCCTCCAGATTAAATGCTCTCCTCAGACAAGAGGAAACGTGCACCAAAGACTGACTCTGAATTTATATATCAGGATATAAAGATAACCAGAGTAGATGTGGGTGATATGGACTTAAAGTTTTATCACAATATTTTGTGGCACTATTGTGATAACAAGAAAAACAATAACTATTTATTGATAGTTTTTTAGGTAGCTCTAAGGTTGTGACAGCACAAACACAAATACTGCTCTTGAAAAACATTCCTATTTGCTTCTGCAGGAGACCAGTCACATAAAGAAGTCTGATTTATATCTTCATATTTTCAAATTTACTGGCATACAGTGGAAAAAAGTTAGTAAAATTAGCAATTTGGACAGTTTTTGGGAGTTTAAATAAGTAATTGGGATTTATTGTGACAATGTTAAATCAAAACTCTAATAATAAGATAAAAGATACGATAAATACCCATCTCTAAACCAGAGCCTTGATGTCATTTTTATAGCTCTGGTGATATTTCTCATTAAAAAAGAAAATAAGAAACTGAAAAACAAACAAGTGTTAAAAAGAACAAAGAAAAAAAAGGCTAACAGAAAAAAATTGTTAAAAGGAAAAGAGGGAAAAAGAAAAACAAAGAGGAAACTGTAAAAAGAAAAAAGAGAAACAAAGGAAAAAAAACAGTCTCTGTAAAAAGAAAGTACACCCTCTGCCAGTTCTGAGGTTTTAGGTATCAGAACAGGATAAAATGAACTTGGTGTTTACCAGGTTCTAAAATGAGTTAAATCCAATCTAAAGTGTATAAAACACACAGACTCCACGCTGTCATAAATACATAAAGCTGAAGCTTTAAATCACAGTCTGAAAAACTAAGTACACCCCATGAGTCAGCAACAGTTAGCAGCAATAACTTTCAGCAGTCTCCACAGTGTTTGGATAAATTTCGCTCCACTACAGAATGACTCGATTTGGGTCAAAGTTCAGCTATTTTAAACAAGCCCATATCCTGATGCCTCCACCGCTGTGCTTCACAGGTGGTAAGAGGTTAGCAGTAGGTGTAAAACCCAAACATCTCCACACTGGTCCAGTCAAAACAAACCACAGCGAGGCTTACAAACATGTTTCTAATCATGAACTTAAACCTGCTGAAGTCTGGTCAGCAATGAAACAGACATTTTTATTATGCCTCATTACACAAAATAAATTAATAAATTCTTATTACCTTCCTATGACTTTGGTACAGTTGTTATGGTGGGCAACCATAGCAACAAGGTGTTGTTTTTACAGCTGGGAGAAGCTGATTAGCATCTCAAAGGCTCAACTAATATCTGAACTATGACCCCAAATTCCAGAGGATTTGAAACAGAGACTTCCTGGATGCAGAGCAGAGAGAGGAGGAAGCTCAAGCATCTCTCCGTCCGGCTTTCTAACCACACGGCCAGGAAGATTCAAAGAGGAGCGGCAAAAGCAAACGAGCTGGATTAGCAGCGCTAACAACTGATGATGTCATCCAAGACAAACTACTCAGGATTATCGTCTCTGCTGCCTGGAAACGAAGCTGTTAGCATGTCCTCTTCAGTCAGAGGCCTCTTCAGATTAGTTGCCAGACTGACTGCTACTGGAGATCCAGACTGAGTCTATGATTACCCTAACACTGACTTTAAATTTTTCAGATTCAAAATTTTAAAAAAGCTTAATTATGGTGCAGTCAGAGGAGGGGTGGATTGTGTATGAAAAGACTGTAAAATGCTAGAATATTTTAAAGCTTAGTGCTCATATCTGTAAGTTTAATATCATTTTTAAAAAAGTAAATTATGAAACCCAGGTTTTTTAGAACAGAAAAATATTGAAGAGTGCTAAAATGTTTTTTATTTTTATTTTACATTACATTAACCCATCTTAGATGTAATAATAAATCTCAGTATCACCAAGAAAATCTTTTGAATTACTGAGCTACATTTAAAATCAACAACTCAAAAATCATAAAAAGTTTGAGTTTATGAACAAAAACAGGATAAAGACACTTTTTGTGAAGACATGGACGATCAAGTTGTTAGACTTGATGCAGTAGCTTTAAATACATTGTTTTGTATCTATTTTGACCTTTCTACTGTATTGTTTTAACATTTCATTTAAAGGCCCTTCTATTGAATTGGCTGTGCTATAAATATTGTGATGCAGGAATTAGATTGTCTTGATCCATGCTTCTTGTATGTGTCCTATTCAAATAAACAATCAATTTGTTTGGAATAACCAGTTAAAAACTCACCACTTTCATTTCTCTGCTTTTAACCAAGCAGGAGATTTGACTGTTTGTAGGATTTTAATTGTTTTTATCCTGTGTTTTATTTGATGTGCAGCACTTTGATCAACCATTTTTCAAAGTGATGCATAAATAAACATGACATTTTGTGGTTTAAGTTTGGTTACTAACATTTCACCAAAACATCTGGTCAGCAAATGACTTAAATTCTTCTTGAGGGAAGACAGAATCACTTTAAAACATTTTTTTGTTTGCTTCATGCAGGCAGCAGTAAAACGATTCGATGTGAAGCAGTAAAACCTCGTTACCTTCTTGGCCTCCCACAGCTGCTTGGGAAGAGGTTTCCCAACGCCCATCAGATTCTCCTCGTTCGGCAGAGCAGGAAAGGAAAAAACTGCAGAGAGAAACATGCAAATTAACCAAAACAAAAACAAATCTCAATTATATTAGAAAGGGAGTAAGAAATGTGAACCCACTGTCTCCGCTGCCGTCTACGTCGGCCTCGTTGACACTAGCTGCATGCCAGCCTCCATGAACAACAGCAGGAAAGACATAAAGAAAACCAGAGCAGAGGAAGATTAGAGGATGCTTAATTAGAACCACCTGCTGTAAAGAATGCCACCATGTCTGGCTCAGCAGTCCTGACAGGAGCAGCATGCTAACATGCTAACTGGTACCGAGCAGCTGGCACGCCGTTATTAATCAAAGATGAGGAATGTTGGTTCGGACATCAAAGAAAGACGAAAACAGAGAGAAACTCTGTTTTTCTGCTTCAAAGAGAACATTCTTCCTCTTTACTGCAGGTTAATTTTAGCTTAGTTTTTCATTTGGTTGATTCTGATGAATATTTCATGCTCAACACTTCTGTTAGGAAATAAATCCGATTTTCCTCCTTTGATCCCCTAACCGCTAATTCCTTCTTCCTCCATCACTGCAAAAACACAAAATCTCACCCGAAATGTTTGCTCTAGTTTGAAAAAAGACCAAGCTAACTTAAAAGTAGCTTTTCAGCAAGATATAGGAGCTTGTTTTAAGTCAATCATTCCTTAAAGCTCCAGCATGTTATAAGAATGTTTTTTCCATATCTATTAAAACTGTCACCATGTCAATCAACATGATTGACATGTTGACTGACATATCAATCAATCATGTACATGTGCTGCACATGTACGCGCTGCTCAATGTGCAAATGGTGGAAAAACAACTTATTACAGGAAAACCGTTTACCCTCAGTTATCAGTGGCTACGCTAACTAGCCTTAGCATTGGTAGCAGACCATGTTGTGGTGAATCAGCTGTAGTGTAGCAAAGAGCAAGTGGGAGGGTGTGAGCATGAGAGTGATTGACAGCGCTAAGGCCTGCCTCCTGGCTCTGATAGGTTGTTTCTGAATGAGAGGTGTGTTTCTGCAGCTTGTACTGGGAGCACTGGGAGAAGACAGAGGAGGTTGAGTTTTTCACAGATTATTTGTCTTATGTTACACTGTCACGACATAATGATCATTTTAGCAAATATGTAAACAAAACTACAGCTTTAATATTGGTGAAAACACTAGTTCAACTGGTGGACTGTAACAAGACATTTTCCCCATATCACTTATAATTTCACTTATATTGCTATAAGTGAAATAGTATGTCAGATCTGGCACTTTTTCATCAGTATTAAAGGAGTTGTCGACTTAAACTCCTTTATCTCGTTGAAAAGTTACTTGAAAGTTAGTTTTGTCTTATTTCAAATGTACCAAGGTATTTGCATAAGAACTAAACAGAAATACTTAGTAAGATTTGGTGTTTTTGTAGTGCATGAAATCAGTCTTTCATTCCAGACACTTCCCTTTCTGCCTCTGCTGCAGATGGGACAATGAGGTGATACAATACTGCCACCATTAAAGCCCTCAGCCCCCCTTCCACCGTGTTTATTCACTGTTGCTCACATTTGCAACTAGGAGGAAGCAAGACAACTGGGATGGAAAATGGCTGGCTTGTGTCCTTGGCAGAAAAGAACTCAATATGGAGGTAGTAGATGCTAAAACGTGGTCTGCACCAACCAAAAGCCTGACAGCTGCGGGGTCGAATGTTAGATCTCTGCTCATTTCCCAGACGCAGGAAAATCAGAGAGTGTAGCAGAACTGGAGGTGTTTCCTCCCGGAGGGCAGAGTGAGTCAGTGTCGTAATTTCTAGTTAGCTGCTTCTTTAATCAGCCGGGGCTTAACTCCACTCCAAACCGGCTAGAACCCTGAGAGGTGTCAACGAGGCCCCGGGGCGTTGCAGCTCGGCGCGCTCACACGTCAGCTCATGAGGAAGAGCCGCTCGCTCTCCAACAAGAGCTGCCTTTGTATCGCACAGAGTGATATTAAGGGTTCATTCACACCATCCCTGCTCAGTCCGCCTTAACCCAACTCCAGTCCGTTGGCCTGGAAAGTCCGGTTCGTTTGGGAAGGTGTGAATGTGAATTCTAATGCAAACTCCGTTATGCCTACAAACCTCGGTCTCGGTTTGGTTGAAGTGAACTCTGGTGCAGACTAGAGACTGCTCCAAAACTACAGAGCAGGGCATTCTGGGTAAATACAACCAAAATAAACGCACTAGCACTAGCAGAAGAGTGGCTCATGGTCTTTTACCAAAAGCTAAAGAGAAATCCTCCAACCGCTAAAATCTGATGCCACTACATTTTTGCTTACATTCCTGAAGAAGGAAGTTGCGCCCAGTGTCTTCAGAGGATTTTTGTGTCCTTCCCTTCACTGGTTCTTGGTGCAGCGCCCCCACAGGCGACGGGGGGAACGTGTTTTTCAATTATTTTGGTTTGTTTGACGCAGTGAAGTGAAAACAAACCACAGCAGCTGAAAATGCAACAAATATTGCAATTTTGTCCTAAATCGAAGCTACGGAGCCATCAGGTGTGAAAACACAGTGAGAGCTGCTTAAATCATGACTATTCTTTATTTTTGAAGGACTGGATTTTTTCTGACTCCTCTTTTCTGCTGACTTATATCGACACATTCTGAAGAAACTGTTGAGATTTTTCAGGTGTTGAAGTTTGGATGGACCACTGGTGAACAGTAACATCGTACATTTACTTGAGTACTGTACTTAGTATGTTTTCTGAGTATCTTTACTTTGTAAGTTTATTTTTTGAGAAACTTCAGACTTTCGACTCCACAACCTTTCTAAGAATCTTGTCATTTTGTTTGATCCCAAACATATTTAGTGTCTGAAATCCTGAACCTCTGAACTCAAGCTGCTTGAAACGGTATGAATTGTGCTTAATAAGCAGATCTGAACCGAGAAATCAAACAAATTACAAATGTAGTGGTTTGATGCTGAGTGTAATCTTCAGAGATGCCTTCCTGGTCTCATTTCTTTGTACTTCACAAGAGAAACATGGCCGTCAAAATGTACCAACACATTTTTAGCATTCCTGGTTTTCTAATCAGGAAGGTTTTTTTTAGGAACATCCTTTGGACTAAAAACAGAATCAGAAATACTTTATTGTTCCCCACAGGAAAATTCTCAACATTACAAACCAGGAACCTTACTGGAAGTAAATAAAAAATAAATTTGAAGATTTAAAAGGAAAGAATGAGAGGATATTTCCATTGAGGTTGAACGAGTTCAGTCAGAGGTTGTGGTTATAAAGTTTCATTGCGGCAGGCAGGAATGACTTCCTGTGTCACTCTGTTTTACTTCATGGCAGTCAGTCAGTTTCTCCTGTAGCTGTTCAGAAAGGCGAGGATGTGAAGAAGAGTCCAACAATGTTTGTACTAATCTGAATCTACAGTAAAAATACAGATGGGTAAAATATCCACAGTTTAACTACAAAAATATATCTGGTATTATTCTGCTTTTAACAAAAAAGTAATTAAATAATCACATTAGGCCAGTAGGTGGCAGTAAAGTCACCATTAATGTTTAAAGAGATGAAAACTTCTAAGTAAGACCATTAATTAGTTTTCCTTTGTTAGTAAAACAAAAGCAGCATGTTCCGTTTTGATTCCATCGACTGTTTGAACACTGACGGACCGGTACTTCCACCTGGGTCTAAGGTCACCCATTCACACACCATCCTGTGATTCATCTTTCTGAACAGGTTCGATTCAGACGGAGTGGCAGAAGCTCATTCTTAAGGTAACATCCAGTTTGAATGCGCTGAAATAAAGGAGGATTATCTGGGAAGTGACAGAGGAAATGTCAGAAAAAGAAAAGGGTTGAAAATCTCTGAGGTTTGTCCCGGGAACTAACGCAGAAACTGGGATTCTTAGATTTTTAGGTTTGGAGATGTGCGGACCAGCAGAGAGAGAAGCTGCCTGGATGGACTGTGTTCTCTGTTAATCAGTGACCAGAAGAACAGAAACACAAACACCATAAAGCTGGATGATAACAACCATAGGAGCTGCCTGCAAGCCGAACGCCACTGCAGTTGATTTTAGAGATAAGATGTTGAATATGCGGCAAAATTTCTCCATAAAATGAGAAATTCCTCCCAGATGGCTGTTTCCTGTCCTGGTCGGCGGTTTGCGTGACCCGCCGATAACATTCCACCTACTCTTTCATGGTATAACATGTGATGTCTGCCCTGCTCCTCATGGTCGTTTACACTCTCTCACACAAAAGACAAAACACACAGAAAGTTTGTCTGACAGCAGGAAACACATGCAAGGCCGAGCGTGTTGTGGTTCACTTTCCAGCCTTTCCCCAGATTTATAGATTCCTCTGACAGTTCTGAGGCATTCTGCACATGTGGGTATGTATTATTATGGAAATATGTATTATATGTATTATTTTATGTTCCACAAATCACAAAACAACATAATGATGGAGTTTGGTTTAGAAAATAACTGTGTAATTTCTTTTTATGGGACAAACATGGATTAGCGCTAAAATCTGGATACAGAAATCTTTTATTATTTTTATGCCGTAAGTGCTAAACTTGATTAGCATCAGTCATTGACTTCGGTCAAGTTTAAAACCATGATCTAAGAGGATCTATAATTGTGAAATAATTTGACACAGAAGTACATTTGAACTTTAAAAAGTTATTAAAGTTTTCCAACACACATCTTGTGGTAAAAAACCGTCTTATGAGACAATAGAGGAGATTTTGGATCCAGTTTAAAGGACTCGGTCCCTCACCTGATTTCTAGCCTTTCTGTTCAACATTGTGATCAGAAATGTATTCCAGGTTTTCACGCTTAAGGGTTCATAACTTTGCCATTGAAGTCCAACCAAAATCAGGTCAAATTCTGTAAATTTGACTTTCTTTGAAGAAGGATAAACTCGACTGTTCATAAAAATAAAATATGTAGTGAGCCATGCCACTGTAAAGCAGCGGGCTACAGGCTAGCAACAGAGCAGATAGCCTCAGTAGCTAACTGGCTGATTTCAGTTTGTTGGACTTCAGGATGAAATAGATGAGAAAATAATCAGCAATAATTTTTCACTGATTATTTATTGCCAGAAAATATATAAAATATTTGCATGAAAATGCAGCTTGGGAAGTTGAAATACTCTGGTGCATTGCTACCTGAACACAACTTTGACTAAAATTCAAATGTTTGTTAGAAGATTTTAAAAGCATTACTGATTCATTCAAATAAGCGTTTTACTGCTGTATTTTTGTCAAAGGACGGTTAATTTTAGACTTTGTGAACAAAAACGTTTAAGGAGGATGTTTCTAATGGAATGCAGTTTCACTCTGGATGTTTCTGATAATTCATAATATCTGTTTAGTATCTGAAACCGAGAATAAAAAATAAATGTGTTTATTTTAGGGGTTTTTTTAGCTGTTGGGGTAATTTCTTATTTAGAAGCAGTGGAGCAGAAAATATCTGCAGGCTCTGAAATTTTAAACTATACACTGAAAATAAATAACAAAACAGTGAGGTCAAAGGAGTTTCTCACATGAAAATACAGTCAAACAAAATGAATAAAAACAACAGAAAGTAAAAACTGAAGTGAGTAAGTGTGTTACTCTCACCATTGCGCTGCGGAGGACCTCGGCCCATCTGCTGGTTCATGCCGAAGGGGTCCTGAGGGTTTGGGTTCATAGCGCTCGTATGCAGAGCAGAGTCCGAGTTGGTTCTGAGTAGGAGGAAGAGGAGAGTTATGCCAAGTGTTCCAGCACCTTGGACAGAGGCAGGAGGGTTTGTGAAGGCCGTAAGGGTCAGTGATTCACTCCGCTTCCTCTCTGCCTCCACGCAGGCGGCTTTTCTCTGCAGGCTCACGCTGACCTTACACTTACACCCTCACAGGATCGCACTAACCGAGCAGCACGCTGTGAGCAAAACACAAACTGCCTCTCCGACCAAACACTCACCCCAAAGCAAGACATGTCTGATAAATATATAGTCACCAATGGAACGTAACTACTGTCATTTAGTGCAGTTTGGAAAGTTAGTGAAAAGGATTTTTTTTCATAATATAATTTTGTTTGAACCTTAATCCAGACACAGGTAATAAGTGATCAAATAACCAACAGTTGAGAACTGTTTTGAATAAAGTAAAGAAATAGTTGACATTTTGCTCATTGCTAGGTAAAGGAGGGAGAGATGGTTCAGACTTCACAACCAGCAGATTAACTGTTAACAACTAAACCTGTTGTCATGATAATAAATACGGTTGGAGGATTGTTGGATAAATGATAATATTGTTGTTTTGTGACCACTTCCATTTGATAATGGCATCAGTTCATCCTCTCAAAGACCAATACACTTTAACTTTGTAAAGAACTCTTAACACTGGAACTGGAAGATATTTTAAATATCCAAGATAAAACCAAGAACAATAAATAAAACGGAAGTAAAACCACACAAAACTGAAACCATAAATAAAATGGATTACGATGTCTATGGACGGACGAACGGACGGGTGGAAGTTCTGTGGGATTACCATCCTCACTGCTGTTTAAGGTCAGGAGTCAAAAGAAGATTTGCTGCATGGCTAAAGGAGTGCCAGGCTAAATTTGTTTTAAAAACAGATGTAACTCATTTCTTTGACAGAATTTACTTTTTCTTCTTCTTCAGATTATTTTTAAAGTTTAACTGAAACATAGCGACATGCATAAGCGTATCCCTCCTATTTTTATTATCCTTTTTTTCTCACCAACAATCCATTTGCAGCTTCTCAAAGCCTCTCCATGTTTGTGTGAACCGGGCCAATATGCATTATTGTCCAGATACGGTGAAGTAGGTCAGACAAGACGAACCTGAAATCTTTACTTCTGTACTTGTGTCTGTTAAAGGTTCAAACATGTGAACACATTAAGAGATTTTAATTTTTGATGCATTTAGGAATATCTCATCTCACTTTGTTGAGATGAAGGAAATAATTCTTGAGTCGTATTTTATACATTCTAGTATTAGTTAATAATCAGAAAGCTGCACGTGTCGCTCCTCTCAAACATGCAACATCTTTATTTAATGTCGTTTTAATCATTAATTTAAATAAAGGTCTTCTATTTACACCATCGACTGCAAACAGGCGGGTTTTATTTAGCATTACATTACATAACAAATCAAAAGAAATTCAAAAGTTTTGAATAATTCACAGATATATTCCAATCTACATCTAAATGTATCTTTTTTATCTGCAGTTTTGTGGAAATGTTCACTTTTGCACAAAAAGTAGTTACATTTTATAGTAACACTATAACAAAGACGTCACATAAAATTCACAAAAATAAGACTTAAAACGTAATTTATATGTATTCTCTACACAAACTGAATAATTATTAGCTTTTATTCTTAAACAAAGCCAAAAACAATGAATGCAATTGAATTAAGAAGTCAAATTGCTGAAGGGAAGAAAATATTAAGTAGGAGCCATTTTGTTAAGCTGCACTGGCCAAGAGTCCTAACGCTTGGTTAGTAAGAGAAAAATGATTATTGTTTCAGAAAGAACAGATTAAAAGGCTGAATGAAATACTGCAAAAAGAGGGAAAATAAATCCATCCACTACACTCAGACTGTGGATGTTTACATTAGTTCACCAAAGAAGAAAAGAGAGGATTACTGAGATGATAAAAATCAGATGGAGATTTACAAGAGACAAACCAAGAACATTACAGAAACAGGAGAACTGTTGGTCTCTGCGAGCGAGGGACAAAGCGATAAAGATAAATTGAGGAAAAGAGAGAGATTGGAGGAGGGACGGAGGGGGTCAAGGGTCACCTGTTGAGCTGTGATATTAATCTAAACCCCGGCCGTTTTTCCTCAGTCCATGGCTGCTGTTCCCTTCGAAGACAGAGGAAAACCAGGACAGACATGATTACTGGCTGAAAGAGGAGAGCCCTGCTAGGAATTAGGACATGTTGGTGTTTGGACAGAAAGCTGACAGAAGAAAAACCCTGGAAAACACTCAACACAACCGTTTCATTTCAGGGGGAAAACAAGACAATTCACAGGAGAGTTACGAGTGATGAAAAACCGTCATGGAGGCCAAATGAGAGCAACGGCCGCCTGGGCTCCATTTTCTAGCTGGACGACCAAACATACGAAGCTCCTAAATATCAAAACAAACCGACCTGATGGGGTCAGTGTGGTGAAAGCTGGAGGCAGAGCAGGAGCTCAAGAAAATACTTCAGGAGGAAAAGGAGGTCATGACCTTTATTTAGGCTAAAAGCTGATTTTTTTGTTTTGTTTTAACCAATGAATCCATATTTTTACCCATAAATAAACCTTTTTGTAACCTTCGACTATTGCTTGTTAGTTTATTACATAATTTATGGAGATAAATAGTTAATACAAAATGCCACAACCTCATGAATAATTTAAAACTTCCTGCATCAGAAAATATTTCCGTTTATTTCAGCTGTTATTGTAGTTTAGCCAGAGCAAACGTTTTGATCGGCTGTCATTCAACAACCTGCAGATCCTGATGAAGGGATTTCTGTACTGCTGCATCAATAAAAGTAGTTTTTTTCTGGTGGGAGAAAATCATTTCTGGTGCAGTGAAGAAACCTGCTAAACCGGCACTGGTCCCAGTTTGGATCAGAACTAAAAAATTCCTGATAAACTAAAACACCAGTTGGAAAATCTAGATTTTCAAGGTAAACTTAAATAAGTCAGTGACATCTTTTGGACTAGATCAGGTTCTATAAGTCAGACCAGTTTAAAGTTACTTGATGAAGTGTGATTACTTTTTGAAAACTGATTCATGTTCTCTGAGGTTCTCTCTGTTTCAGATAAACATTTGTTTCATGATGTGAAACACTTCAGTGTCGATCTGACAGGTAAAACTGGGGCGATACTATTAATAATATCTAGATTGGGTATCAGTGACAATGTGGGCGGATCTATTCATTTTAATTCTGTGCTTTATGCTCCAAGTAGCGTCATGCTTTATTATTTATCTTACATTATATTTAGAATTCCTAATTTCACTTTCTGAGCCATTTGAAGTTTGTTTTTGTCAGTTTCATTTTATTTATTACTTATTTTACGTTGTTGTTCTCCTAATTGCACTGACTGAACAAATGAAAGTTGTTTTTACATGTTTAAAACTATTGGTGTATTTAAGTGTGATGTAACGGTGCAGAATTATTAAATTAATTTGTAATTCAGTTAATTTCTGTTTAACAAAAACAGGGTGCAATTGTAGTTTCCTGTCCAATCCCTGACTATAGATCTTTAAAAGAAAACGAAAAAAATCAGCCCCCTCCTAGTTTTAAGTCAATTTCCCAGTGTTTTTCTGTATCAGTCGATGCTGAACCTCAGATATCTGTATTGGAGGTGAAAAATGTGGATCAGTGCATCCCTACATAACACCAATGTCAATATCAATATCAGCCCAAATTTTTTAAACCCTATTTTACATTCAGTTGCAGCCACTTTGTTGCATCTAGACCTGTAGCTGCTCCTTGTTTCCCACTGAAAGCTCATCTGTGGCTGCTAAGCCAAGCGTTGACTGATGCACTTGAAGTGGGAAGTTTTTTTTTTTTTTTAAGAAGAGTCTTTACAATCGTTGTCACTATGACAACCATTAGCTTTGGATTTACCGCGGGGATGCTGCGAGTAAACCTGCAGAGGTCTGGAGGTCGGGGATACCTCGCTGTGAAGAGGACGCCTCTCCCAGCGTCTGCTGGGGTTTTTGCTCGCTGACATTTGCTGAGCAGTTGAAAAACAAAGCAGGCAAAATACAAAACCCTCTGTGTGTGTCAAATTACCTGGCTAAGGGATGGTCGTCACTGTAGGCAGCACGCTCCATGCTTATATTTAGATATATGACGCAGGTTAAGGAATGCAGAGTAGATGTGACACTCCCAGCTTGACAGCAAATCACACAAAGGAGCCGTCTTGATTTACATCAACCACTTTCTATACGCTTCACCAGGGGCCACATCAAGATCCAGAATCCACTCAAAGGGCCAGCAGTGGCTAAATGTATCGATAAAACCAAATAAACAGGTGTCTCTGCGTTCAATTAGTAATTCTTAAAGTTAGATAATATTTAACTTTTTTCACATTAATGTAATTTGGCAGAATACAGATAAAACTGATTTAATTTGACAGACAAAATAATATTTAGACACATAACTATTGTCTGGCTATTTATGTGAGGCCCCTGGACTATTTTTTATTTATTTTTTGTTTTTTCTTCCATTAAGCCCAAAATAATAAGCAAACAGGGAAAAAACATTTAAAGTTTTGGATCTATGATCCAATTCATACAAAGAAATCTGATTATTTGTTTAATTAAAAGAGCTCATGTTAATCAATGACAACATTTTGGTAGTTTTAGTTTTTAAAACTAAAAAAGTTTGGACATTACTGCTCTGGAGTTTGGAGGCCACCTAAAAAGTATTGGGGTCCGGATTTGGCCCCCAGGCCTTGAGTTTGGCACACTTTGTTTTGTTTTTTTTAAATAAATGAAGACACATGGAGTTCCTGATTTGAAAGGTTAAGACTTCTTTCTTGGCTTTTGCTTAAAAATAATCTGTTCACAAATGAGATAAAGCAGCAGCTAAAAACTGCAGCACAGCGTCTCCCCAAGAGGCCGCGCTGGAAAAGTTTCAGATGGCTCTGCTGGAAGGCCGCTCTGTTTCTGAGTTCTCCAGGGAAACGGTGATTTCATCCCCAGAGAGGCTGGTGCACCAGCAGCAGGCCAAAGATGGGTGAGCGGACCAGGGGAGGGCGTGGGACCGGGCCCAGCCGCTGACCCTCAAGCAGATGCAGAACTGCATTCAGGTCTGAAGTCTCAAGACTCCCGTTAGAGCTTTAAACCCCCGAACGGGCCCGATCCTCCATGTTCCGGCTAAAAATAAAGACATGCTCAGGAACTCCGGAGAGGAGATCAAATCTGCCGAGCAGAGCGCTGGATAAAGGCTGTGTGAACCACTGTGTTCCCCTGCTTTCCACCATCTCTACGTACCGACCTGCTGCTTTTCGGCCTTCGTGGAACGGACCCTAGAAAGCTTCAGGACTCTGCTCTTAAAGGGACAGTTCAGAGTTTCCTCAAGTAGCACACTGTTAGCATAATGTCTCCGTTGTCATAGTGACGCTGATTGTAAAGCCTCTTCTTAAAAAAACTTCCAGAAACTCCTGCTTCAAGTGCATCAGTCATCAGCTTTCAGTGAAACAAACAGCAGCTACACATCTAGATGTAACGAAGTAACTGAAGCTAAAAGAAGTTTTCAAACCAGTTCCGATTCTAATCATTTTTTCTGACAAAGGATTTACAAATGCCAGAAAATATTTTCAAAAAGTGGCTTTTATTTCAATCATCCTGTCTGAAAGCTGCACAACACAGCACCAGAGCCAAGCCACAAGAAAGTTTTAATTACCAGACAGTAATTGTAATATCAGCAGAGGAAAGATGCAGTTTGCCAGAAAAACGAGAAAAAGTTGTTTTAATGAGAAAAAAGTTTCTATAGTTATCAAATCAAACATGACTTTGTCGTTTTCCTCAAAATAGATTCAGTTGTTTCAAAGTCCTGCTACTGATAACGATTCGACACTAATGTGTTAAAAGTATTTCCTTATCTTTAAAAGTGACACTTCACAAGACGCTCAACATTCCTCATTTTAATGTTTTATTTTTTGTGCAAGTGTTTTGATTCTCCTAATATTGAGACTGTATCCTTGTCATAAAAATTAAAAAAATCATAGCCTGGTGCTAATATTCAGTCTTAGAGTTGATCTGAATTCAAAGTCCAAATAAATGAAGCTGTAAAACACGCTTGTCAAACAAGATGGCCGCCCTCTGCGCGCTGATGAACTATGGAAAACTAAGGAGTGAACTGGTAAAAAAAAAAATCCAGATTTTCCAAAAATTTTATCTTCAAAAACCAAAAATTAAATGAATCAATAAAACCGATTGATCGCCAGTCCTAATTTGAGTAAAAAAAAACAACAAATTCATCAGTGGGTTTTCCTGTGCAGGTAAAATAATGACTTTTCAACCATTCTCATTAGAGCCCCACTTCAAAAGCACTGAACTGGAAACATAAATTGGTCTGTAACAGAAGCATCAATAAGTGGGGGAGGGGCGGTTGTATAATGTACTACAGTTTGTAGATTGTTTTGTAACCCAGGCTCGTTAATCAGAGGTCAGCAGGGGGCATTTAATCACCTGACTCGTTTTCTCTCACTGTTGGCTCCTGATTGCATCACCTTTACGTTTTCAACTCATCAGTCGTTTTCCTGATGAAACACTGATCTCTAAATATCTGTCAGCCTTCCTAAAACACACACGCCACACGTCTCCTGCGTCCTGTTGCTCCTGGTGCGACGGGCACTGCAGATGTTTGCAGCAGTGAAAGAGTTAAAGCTGCTCTGAGGCTCTCGTCCACAGCTGACTAACGGTAATGAAGCACAGATGTAGCTGGAGTTGTAAACACTTACCGCGCCTCTCTCTCCCAGGAGATGGACAAGCAGGGAATCTGCCCTCACAGCCAAAACACTTCACATGGACGATGCTTGGATATGAAGGGCTTTTTGTACTCTCAACATACTCCTGTATTCCTCCCAGTGATGGAGGAGAATTTGCTCTGATGATAATTAGTAAACAGATTCTTTGTTTCCTCTACAACGCTGAGCTGCGTCTTCATTCTGATACAAAACAGGAATACGGAGCAATAAAAACATCAGATTTCAGGCTGAGATGCAAAGATGCAATACTAATATTTGCATTGGTTCCCACAAGTCTGAACCAGAAGTGATTCCCGCCATCTTGGTAGGTAAACGGAATGCATAGTGCCCCCATTGCTTCCAGACCAACAAAAAATATGTTGACACTCTCAACTAATGTGTGAGAAAATGATACAGAAACCAAAATGGCTGCTGTCAGGATCGACCCGTATGAGACGGAGAATGAAAACATGTCAGTCAACGAGGACAAGCTGCCTCTGATCTCATACTACGGCACAGTTCACCACTTGGTGAACATGAAGAGGCGTACACCGTGGAGGAGCTTCAGTCTTGAATCCATAAAGGCACACATTCAACGTTTCAACAGCTTTGTAAAAGACGTAGGAACAAGATGAACAACAAGGTTCTGGGATTGGCAGAGTCATGTAGGCTACATGTCTGTCTTAGCTAGCAAATAAAAGCTACAGTAGCTAAGCTAATTTTGCTAGTCCAGCAGTAAGTGCTACAGTAAATATCTGATATTTATCTTAGTATTACACATAGGTGGACAGAGTACTCAAATTGTAACTGAGTATCAGTTGAAATGTACATAAAATTATTGTTTATAAGTTAGGAATGAGGGGAGAGCTGGCTCTAAGCTTGAGGTTTGTTTGTTGTTGTCATAGCAACTCCATAGCAACTGCCTGTAATGGAAGTTCACGAAGTGTAATGTCACATGAGAACTATGTATTGAAAAAAATTGCAGATCGGGCATCAGTGAATCTACGAGGGCAGATCTGTTCAGTGTAACTCTATGATTTGTGCTGTGAGTAACATCATACTTTATCATTTATTTTGCATTATTTTTATCATTCCTAATTGCTCTTTCTGAACCATTTGTAAGGTTTGTTGCAGTTTATCTTTTACATGTTTTACCAAAGTAGTCCATCTATTGTTTTTGTCAGTTTTGGTTTCTTTATTATTTATTTTACATCAGCTGACTGAACAAATTGAAGTCGAGTTGTTTTTAAAGATTTGACCAAGCTTGTGAAGCTGTTGGTGTATTTAAATGTCCTGTACTGGTGCAGAGTTCCCAAATACATTTGTAATTCAGTACATAGTATATGTCTGTTTTTGTAAAGTCATCTCAGCACTGTTTTTCTGCATTTGACGATACTAAGCCTCAGGTATCTGTATCAGAAGTGACAAATGTGGATTGGTGCGTCCCTTTTTTTGCAGGTGACTTTTGACGGTAGATTTCCTAAAATCTGGTTGCTCTTCAGGCTCTTAAAAGTATCTTGCATGTTTGGACTGGGCCCGTTGAAGTGCCACTGAGGCCCTCCTGTGTGTCCCTGTGTTTTCACAGGCGATGTGGGCCAAACTCCACAGCTATGGAGGAAGTTTCTCCCTGATGCATGCTGTGACAGCAATCTGCTGCAGGTTGGAGCAGGAGGCTCAATATGGCCTGCAGCAACATGACAGCGATGCATGTTTGGAAGAGACGGAAAAGATACAAAAATCATACTTAAAAAGAAATATGGCAGTTATGACTTAAACAATCTTTAGTACTGCTGAATGAATGAGTCTCATGCAGTGAGGTCAAATTCTGAACATTAAGTTTGCAAATTTACAGGCAATATACATATTTTGTTTTTATTTGTTGGGTTTTGTGTGTGTGTTGAAGCAAGAATCTAAAACCTTTTCAGGAATATGTATTTATAAAGAGTAAAACAGTAGATAATAGGCGATAAAGCAAGTATCCTATCAGGCCTGTTCTATTTTTGGCTGATGTTCTAAACAATCTGAGCTGTTTTCATTCATTACCTGCAGCACAAGGAACACTTCCTCTGCTAATATGCTAGTAGCAGAGCTAATTTTTTGATTAGCTCTTTAGCTAATGATAAAAACTTTTAGTCCACTTAATGTCCCCTAAATTAATTTTTCCTGATAAATCGTAATGCGCTAATTTATTTTAATACATTAGCATTAGCTTACACTAAATACCATGTTGGTTTAGTGCATTATCGGAACTGAGGTTTATGATTAGCGCCTTAAAGTTAGCGAAAATAACTTTTTAGTTAGGGGTGATTACATCAGTTATCATTATTACGTCACAACTTCATTTCCTGCTTGATTCCAAATGGTCTCATCTGTCAAAGAAACTGCACACAGTCTTTTCCTTAACAGTGAATCTTTATGAGATTTAATTGTTGAATTAAAACTGGGATTGGTGGGTTAAAGCTCAAACAAATGTAAAAATTGGTAGCAACAGTCTGAATCATAAATTTCCATTAAAAACATAACATAGGTTTGATTCTATGATCCAGTGTTGTGATTAAAACAAACAAAAGGAACAGTCTCATCTTTAAATGAGATGAATGTATTTCTAGATTAAGAAACTGATTAATTGCTTAATTAATTGCTGATGTCAAAGTCATTTTTAAAACTCGAGTTGGGAATTCAGCTTCCTAACGTAAAGTTGGATTTTTCTCTCTGTTTGTTGGTAGAGGTCTCTTCCTGTTCCTTTCTACTGTCGCCACATGCTTGCACACAAGGTGGCATTAGCAGAGCTTCCTGAGATCGATCAAGTTATACATTATGATTTCATTATCATAGTAGTATGACAATGAGTCGTATAGAAACTATTGAATCAGAGTGTATGTGTTTTTTGTTGTTGATTCACCTTAAATGACTGGATTTTATTGGAATTAAATGAATTAAACTTAATTTATATGACATGAGAGTCTGTAAAACTGCATTACAGTTGGTAATTTGTTGTAATTTGGCCCTACATGCGAGAACCGAATTGAACTGAATTGGTGGCAGCCAGGTTTCCTGCTCTTTCTCCTCAGTGCTTTATGCTCAGTTTTGAATGTAAAGCTTTGCTGAGTCCAGCAGCTTTAAGCCTCATTGTGTCTCTCTAACTTCAAACTGAACATTCCTTGGAAGTCGCGTAAGTTTGCTGAGTATTTTGTCTGGGCAAGACCATCTTTTAGAGAACCAGAAGTTCCTGCATGTCTCCATTAAAAAATGCTGAATCACTTTCAATGCAAAATTACGCATCTGGATCACAACTAAGGGCAAAGTGGCTTTTTTAAGGTTTAGTATCAGTATTCTTGGAGCTGAGTGGTCATTCATAGGAATTTCATTTCACAACATTATCAGCGTTCTTATTGATTATCAACTGGTGCACCCCTACTAGTGTTGGATATTGGCCCAAATTGTGCATCAGTGCATCCATATGCCAAAATATATACTCTGTTTTGTCATGATAACAATTTCTTTATCACTATTAAACCATATTCTTACCTAAAATCATTGTAATGATTTCATCTTTTAGTATTTTCTTCAACATTCTTACAAGAGTTGCAGACATTTCCTCCAAATTGTTGTGAAAAAGTTGATCTCAGAGCTCAGTGTGATCTAAAGTTTGAAATTATTCAAGTTAGGTGATGATAACTGGCATGTTTTTACACTAAGTGTGGTTTTCCTGCAAACCGCAGCTAACAGAAGAGGCATGGAAATAAATAAATCATGAAGAAACGACAGCCAAGAATACTGAATGTGTTCTATGAAAACAGATATTTTTCTCCGTTTCCCATCGAATGTTTACAGAAACAATTAGATGCACATTTGATTGATTATCAATGTGAATGTAATCAACCATTTATTGTACATTAATAAAATTATTTTGATTGTTTTGCTCATTCTGGAGGTCCCATTTTGTAAATATATTTCATTATTTAAAATCTAAAACTGTTTTGAGAATAACTAATTGTTAAGTTTTGTTTAGAAATCATGAGCAAACGGTCTTCTGGACCCCTTTATAAAATGATTCCTTACTGTAGAGTCGGGAAGCAACAAACAGTTATTTTAGTAATCAATTAATCGATTATTCAGTAAAAGAAATGGCACATTCCACAGATTTTTCATTTAACCACTTAAGCCTTTTTTATACAATATTAGAAATACATTAAAAGATTTAAATAAACAAATAATTCAATTCCTTTCTTAAATATGAAAAACATATTATTGACTAAAATGCGATAACGAAGGATTCCTTTAGTAAATTTGAACCAGGAGAAGCTAAAATCTATTTACAGATAAAGGTATTTTTATCCTAAATACAAATTATTTATAGTTCTTTACAGTTTTGGGTTAAATCTTGCTCTCAATATGTTGCTTCTTTTACCAAATGGTCTTTTTTAAAGTCAATTAATCGATTACTAAATTAGTTGACGATTATTTCACAAATCGATTAATCGTGATTAATCGTTTCAGCATACTTCGTTTTCCTTTGTATTCATGAGTAAAGTTGTTTTAAGTGAAGAGTCCGCTCCCAGTGCTTGGTGCCACATGTCTGTCGGAGAATCCCACCCAGCCTCAGAGCGCTGACGTCGGGTTGCTCCGTAAAGACATTTGTCAGCCAACCTGTTCTGTCGTCAACAATGAGAGGGTGTAGGCCTCGTTTGCTTCCACAGCACAAGCTGCCACAGCGCGCTCAGCGCCGAGCTTGGCCAGCGTCCGGGTCGTGGAAGAAGACGAGGCAGGGTGATTGGCAGCCGGCCAAGGCAGCATACTAAACAGAAGAGCGGAGACAAAGCGAGCGAGCGAGCGGGGAGGAGCCTGGCATGGCTTTTTATCTCAGCCCCATAATTCACTCCCTTGTAAACACTGAAAGAAAGCTGCCGACCAATACGCTGCTGCTCTGTGTGGGCACGACCAGAGCTGGTTGGAGAAAAGAAAACCTTGTGTCTCACATTGTGCTGCATGAGTTCGGAGATATTCAGTGACAGCACAACAAACCCTAACAGTGGAAAATCTGCTGTTGGGCATGACCTTTACAGGAAAAGGCTACCTGTCAAACACTTTCAGCCTCCATGCGGTTCACGCAGCATTCTAACACTTTAAACATTTGAGCTGAAATTCCAGCAGCTCCACCCTTCAACTCAGAGCTTCCCCTCTCATTCACATCTGTGATCTGGGTTTGATAGGGAAAATTCTGGCGTTTGGATCAGAACAGAGAGGAAAGACTGTGGCATCCCGGTGAGAGGAAGCAGAATAAACAGAAACCATAAGGTTGGTCTCACCTTCTCCAGCTGTTGTCTGGCGGCGGCGACAGGTACACGGCTCCATATGGTGAGCTCTCCATGTAGGGTTATGTCAAGGGAAAGATCAACAGAAAAACAGAAGTGATGGCAGGAAATCGTTGTGATTAAACTTTATTGTTAAAAAGAGCCTTAATGTGGTGCAAATTACACTGAGCAATGAAGTTTCCCAGTTCAACAGCTAATAAAACAACAAGATAATTATCTGACAAACAGCTTAATCCCTGAGCAGTTTCTCACTGTGTGTAGTAGAGCAGAACATGTTTCATCTTGCCATCACAGAGCCTGATAGTTGAGCTGATTTACGCGGGAAAAACTTTCACCAGAAGCAGACATCACAAAAAAAACAAGCCAGCAACTCTTCAAAAACCTGTACTTAAAGTTTAATCAGCAGGGAGGAAGATTTTCAAAGCCTGCAGGTCTGTTGCCACTCATCACATGCAACACAAAACATGAGATAAGCCACTCAAGCGCACACAAACACAAAGTGGAGAGGACTAACACCACTGCTGAGCTTTCTCCAAACACAGACAAGGATAATTCAAGCACCTCTCTAATGTACGACACACCTGGATTTCGCTTTTTTAATAGGTATCTAGCAGAGCGAGCAGTCTGAGAAACTGCAGCAGGAATTACAATAAAATAAGAAGAAATGTCACTGCCCAACAGTAGGTGGCGATAACTGGAACACAAAAAACACATTAAAATGCAAAGGAAGAACTAAAAGAGTTCAGCAGGTCGTCAACAATTTGATATTTACTGAATCTATTCTCAGCTTGATCATCTCTGGCCGGTAGGGGTTGACGATTTCAACGTAAAATATCATCACAAACGCAAATACTGGTGTTAAAAAATAAATAAACAGGCAACTTCAGAGCAGCAGTTACATAAAGAAGGGTTATTTTTCACTAAAGATACTTTCACACAGCAGGAAAATGCGACCAAAGACGTTAGACGTTTATATTCACGCTCTTATTTTGAAGTGGGTGCAGATTGTTTACGCAGTAAAATTATGTTTATTCTGTACCCAGAATGCATCGTAAACACTTTAAAATCTACATCAGTTCTGAGTGCTTTCTGACTGAAACCTTATCATGGTCAATTAGACAAAGTTAGCAAAACTCAGCAAATATAAAAATGAAACCAGGAGGTTTGTCCTAATTCAAGTGTGCTAAGATATTTGCAGTAGAAACTAAACAAAAATACTTAAGACTTTGTGTTTTTGCAGTGTAGTGTTTGAAATTAAATCAAAGTAAACAAAGACATAAGAAGGATCAAATAATAAAACAGGTCAGTTCATTAAACTGCCGCTGAGGATTAATTGCTTTTGTGCAGTTTTCCCTAAAGAAAACTGCACAAGGCGGCTCAAGATGATTTGATTCGAAACACTCACTACACTCGTAACATTAGTAAGAGATCATCATCATCATCGTGTTTGGAAGCAGATTCCTCATTAGGTTCAGCTGTCAGGACAACATGTTGGATAAATTCAATTAAAATGGTTAGTACCGTGTCGGGTCAAAAACTAAACAGCTGAGTGATTATCTCTGATGCTCTGATGGTGGGAGATTTATACAACCCACACAAGCACACATTAGCTGGCTGCAAACAATTGAAGCCAACAGGAAGAAAACATTAACCGCTCTGCTTTTCACTCCATCCTCGCCAGATTACAACCTGCTCGTAAACCTACCACTCTCACTTTATATTAGTCATAAGCTGTGCATGGCGTTTCTGCGTCACATTTATTTTAATGACTAACTCCGCTCCCGAGGCAACAATTCACCTCCGTCGTCACAAACTGGACAGCAACGTAAACACAAACAAACAAACAAACGGGACCGACTGCATGGTCCAGGTTCACCGTGGCAACGTGAAACGCGTATGGAAGGATATCTGCCGGCCGTGCTTGTCGATGGGTCGGCGGTGAGGCGAGTTGATGCGGTTGCGGTCCCTGTGGACCCGCTCCACCAGCCCGTGGTGGCGGGTCCCCCGGACCGAGTCCAGCCCTGAGGGGAAGCCACCCTGTGGAGGAGACAGGAGCAGGATGCTTACATCAGACTTACAACAGCAGCAGCGTTCCCAAAAAAATCTCAGTTATTCACATGTAGCATCCAGATGTTATGATCTGACTTTATTTTTCTGGAAAAGCAACAGCATTATCCCACACTAAAACCATTTTAATCATCATTTGAGCACTATCCAAAATGGGAAAGATAAGACAGAATGTCATTCCAGGAAGACAGAAAGTAGCTGCAAACCAAAATCTGCAGCCTGAGCAATAATTAAAGAGGCAGTATTCTGCAAAGTTGACTTTTTTGAGCTTTACATCATATTTCTTTATTAAATGAATACAATCAAATTAAAAACTCCAATGTGCGATTCTGTTACTGCAATAAAAGCAGAATTTAATTTAATGCTCTTTCGACGTTTATCCTCGCTGCCAATCAGCGTGAAGAACGCAGCGACTCAAAGTGTGACAGTAACTCAAGCCGGAGCGTAAAGCTCCTTTTCAGATCGATGAGAGTCCGTCTCCCTCGGATACGGATCTGGATCATTAAAAATCAAGAATCTGACATGTCAGCAACTTTATAATGCACTGAGGAGAAGTTTTCTAGGATGTTTTTGTTATCTCCATGGTAAAAATAACCAGCATGAAGCTCTTTCAGCACTCCCACATGGTGCAGTTTGCTTCCTTCATTAAACAAAGATCTGCAGAAATCAAACGACATCACAGACACATCTTAACTATAAGTTACAGATAAAACACGTGCGTTTTTTCTGTTTTAGGAGTGCTGCATTAGCCAGAGAGGATTTGTTAATTTGAACAATGTTTGATAAATAATTATAAAAGGGAATCAAGGAGCCATTTAGGGGTTTTATTCCGTTTTGTTCTCAGAAGGATAAATGGACTCTTTGAGTAAGAGGAGCTTTCTCCCTCTGAGCTGGGATTGATTTCTGGATGGCAGCTCTACTTAAAAAGAGCCATTCTTCCAAATAACAAGGGCACCTTTACCTGGACCTGCAGTCTCCCAGCACTCCTGAGGGAGCTGACACAGAAAGAGAAAAGCTCAGCTTCTGAAAACTGTCAAGGATTAATGCACTGATATTTCATTCTCCCCTCTTCGTCCATAACTCTAAATTATTCAGAGCTTCTAGAAAAGGTTTATTTGCATTTCTGTGAGTTTGGTTCCCAGTTGAGCTGTTTTTGCTGGAGAATTACACATTAGGAGAAGCTGCCAGGCAGAACTGGCCTTGAGAAGATGAGGCAGACCTTGATCTGGCAGATTGTGATCTAAAGATAAGCAGATTCTACAGAAAACATCCATGTTTGTGTCTTTTATTTATCTGTTCTATCCACACGGACAATTTTCAGCACAATGGCTTTGCTTTGTTTGTTTGAAGGGATGCAAAAGGCTTCAATAAAACAGTACAAAGCATGGCTGTTCTTTATCTGGTTTTACAAAAGACTGTGCTGAAGCTCCTAGAAGTTTCAGAAAAGCAGAATGATGTTGATGTAAAACAGCTAAAAAGTCTTTGAGCTGGCTGATCTCCTGCACAATAAGCCAAATCCTTGACAAACCGAAGGAATTACTCAATGAAACTCGTCCTTGAAACGATTCATAACATTTTATTTTGCTCTCCGCCCATCAGAGCTGGAGGTGAATTACAAGTTCCCACCTGAAAATCTGCGTTGGTGTTGCCGATCTGATTGACGTTGGGCAGAGAGCCACCGTAGTACTGCGCCCGGGACTGGGACAGACGGAGCTGCTGGACCTTCTGGAACTGCACCTGCAGGACGCCGAGACAAACAGGCGTCAGAGAGGGAAGAACTGCTGACGTGTCTTTAACAACAGGGAAGATCCAGATGATGATGCATCTGAGAGGTCAATTCACAACATTTGAGTTAAAATGAGGCACACCTGTTGAGGCATTTTTAAATTTTGCTTCTTTGAAGAGGTTAAATCTATGGCCTATACAAAACATGTTCATTACATTTTTTGCACAAAATCATTCTTGGATAATGAGATTTCAGTCGGCTCAGTTCTGTTTATTTAGAGCTGTTTTAGGACGTTTTGTCACTTTAAATCCAAATAATCTGCTGCTGGCCACACCCCCAAACTCAAGATTTACACTCGCATTTGAAAATTTCTGCTAACAAATGTGCAATATATCTTTGAAAAGCAGAAGTGGAGCCTCTTGCACAACCAACAAGAATGTAGTAAGAGATTTCTGGATGGTAAGTCAATAAAACACTTGTCTTTTCTAGTAGCCATTGTACAGGCCTTACAGTGGTAAAACCAGCTGACCAAATGTGCTGGAGCTCAGCTTATGTTGCTAGCTAACTGGCTGGGCTAGGGTTGCTAGATAATGGCACAGAGGCCACCAATTGTGACTTACCAATTGGGAGGTTTTTGAAACGGTTCATTTTCCAGATACCAAAAAACAATAAATTATTGCCAAAAAACATCTGGGTGTTTTTTTAAGCGTTTGGGCTGTTTTTAGAAGCAAACCCAAATGGAAATACAAAAATGTGCAAAAGGTTTGCCTTATATATCTCCTTCAAGAAAAACAGTCAAGATATCAGGTAGAGAAGGTTCCACATCCATTTGTTCAGTTAGGTGGTGTAGAAAGAGTCTCGTACCAACATGAGCTGAAATGCCGCTCAGTGATGAAGAAGCGACGACTCCAAAACGTCGCAAGACTTCCCAAGACGTCGTCCAAACAAACAAGTTTACCACCAGAGTGGTTATAAAGTGCTACAAACTCATTGTTTTGGCGTGGCCGACACAAAACCCTGATCTCAGTCCCTTAGAGAATCTGTGGGCAGAGCTGAAAAGGCGTGGGTGAGCAACGCGGCCGGTCTACAAACCTTACCCTGTTCCACCGGTTCTGTCAGGAGGAATGGGCAAAAACTCCAGCAAACCCCAGTGAGAAGCCAATGGAAGGAAACCCAAAGTAATACCTGATATTTCATTTTGTCTGGGACTTAAATTCCTCATTAGGACATTTTGTTGGAATGGGATCAACAAAGTAAATAAATTATCAATATCTTGAGGGGAAAAACTGAATGTATATGAAACAGGCATTATGTTAAGATCAGGCAGGTAATTTAACCAAATAAAGTCATATTCATTACAGTAGAATACACATCCTGGTGAGTCTTATTTGACTATAAACACTTTTTGAAAATAGCAACCTTTAAACAGGTAATAAAGCATTTTCCATTAGGTCCTCATTTCTGTGTTTAAAAATAGTTTTTTAATTGGTCTGATTTAATGTTCTAATCTTAAATGTGTTAGAAAATCATCATGATTAAGATTCATTCAGATTAACGTTTCCCAGATACACTCTACGCTGGGGCGCAGTTCACTCAATTCAGCTTTTATCAACTTAGAATAAACTTTTCAGTGATGTTACAACATTATATATGCATATGTTGCTTGTTATTCTGGTTTCTCCGTTTTGTTTTTCTCTGTCTTTCTGCAGGTTTACAGGCAGACTTCTATGGCGTTGATTTATTTTTTCTCTCTTATCTCACTTCACTTTAAACCTTTTCCCCAAATTTCTGTTTTTTTCCACTGCTTTGTTGTTTAAAAATAAAACAAAGCAATTTCTAATAAAGTTTCACATATTTCGAGTGAAAATGGAGATAAATGAAGGCTTTGTACAATTAATCCATATAATGTGTTTCACTTGGACTTAATAGACTTTTCTGTAAATCGCTCTCAACTAAGAAAAATAAGTCAAATAATTACCGAATTATTTATTAGAAATAATACTCCTGCAAGCCTGGAAGAAGTAAAAAAGACGTTTATTAATAAATACTTCCTAAATCATCAAATAATTTTGCTTTCTATTAAGTTTGCACTGAAAAGAAAATCCTAAATACTTTTTTCAGTTTAAACGTGCAACCTGAAGATGTTCTCTTCCAAGATGACAGAATTAATTCTGCTACTGCACAAACATAAACAAACAGCAGTAAACAACGTGGCTCTGATAGTAACGGTGATGTTTCCATTAAAAAAAAAAACATCCAACATAACACATCTATTGTTCATCAAAATGCAAACTACCTGCCGCAAAAAGCAACTGAGGGAAGTCCTGGAACTGTCTGTGCATTCAGCTACAGAGGATGGTTTCCTAAGTCATTTGTTTGCTGGTGTGAATATTTAACCATCTGCTTCTAAACCCAGCTGTCCCATGTACTGAACTGGGTCAGCAGCAGTTCACACTTTACATTCAGGCGCAACTCAAAACCACCTCATTTGCGAACCTCACAGCTCAGATGAGGAAAATAATGTTAGAATTTCTCTGGATGTAATTAAAGGACGATTCCCTCATTAGGGCATTTTGTCCTTCTGCTGCAACAGCAAAGTGACATAACAACAAGACAGGAAGTGGAAGACGAGTCCGAAACGACCTCAGGATTCCTCCGCTTCGAATAGACTCGATAACCCCCAGGGTTCGCTTTGTGTGGACAGGTTACAGCGTTGAGTTTCTATGTTCAAACACTTCTTTGGACCAAGGGCAATAACAGAAATGTCACAGAATTTCCCCTTCATTAGAAAAGCTCCTACAAGCAAGATGAAACCAAAGAAAATCGCTTCAAAAACAAACACTGGTCGTCTTGAGGCCTATTAAAGGATCGTATAAGGTTCTACCTTGACCGAGACATGTAATCAGCAGATTTTAGATGGTCATGTCTCCAGTCCGCCGTTACGATCCATGGCTCTCCAAGCCTATCGTTGCCTCCATGGAGCCATGGATGCGCATCTGAACATGGTGATGACAACTGCAATCCAATATTTTGAGCACCTTTAATTTATAGCCAGAAACCAAACAGTCAGAAGACATTAATATGTTAACTGGCAACATGGCTTTGATCGGCTCTGGTGTCACATAATATAATATATGAGGACTTCCTGTTATCAGCCGCCCAATATGAATACCTGAAAAGAACAGTTTGTGATCTCTGATACATTTCTCATCTACCCAAGAAATAAACAAAGTGTAAACACTTACACACATAGTAAATAATTTCTAAGTAAGTTCTCTACAGGGAATTAAAAAGCCCAACCCAAAAAACAACTTAATGAGTTGGACGAGAAATTACAGTGAAGTATGGCAACTCAAAGGTAAAGGTTGTTAAAGTTAAATCAACTAGAGTTGAACATTACCATTTAAACAGGCAACGTACATGATATGCTATCTATGGCTCCCAACCAGTCTTCATGTTTTAGATGTTCAGCTCCAGCAGGGCTGATTGAAGTGACTGCAGGACCTCCTCTGCAGGCCAACTACTGCTGCTGGAGCCGGTTAATAGCCCAGTTATTTCTGCAATAAGGAGACACATAAAACGGGCAGAACTGGAGGTCCAGAGGAAAACCACTGTATTAAATCATTGCTGAAACTACCACAGTAACATAGGTTGTTAGGAACCCAATTGTCATCAATCTGCTCTGTCTTTTCCATCATCACAATGTCCTAAACCAATCCTCAAGGACCAGTATCAACATATACTGTAGTACTATACAGTATAATTTAGTAATATACAACAATGCATGTTTGAGGCCTAGTCTATACACAGCCAGATATCTGAATACATTTATGGGCTTTGGATTTTCATTCACCAGAAAGATCAGTTTAATATCACTAAAAACAATTATTTCTAAAAATTCAGACCAATGTGGAGAGTTCAGAAAAGTCCATATTGGAGATTTAGGGTCCCACACATCACAGCCTGCGACAAATTATCCACCAATATGTCTTTTCTTTGACATGATCGACATTGTCTTCTGTTGTATTCATATTATGTTCTCAACATATATATCTGTTAACACAAACAAATCTCCGGGCGCCATATTTAAATCCTAACAGGAAGTCATGGTTGTTTTGATGCAATCTGATTGGCTAACAAAGGCTGTAGCTTTGCTCTTCACTGCCCCCTGTGGGTTTGGCATGTTAAAAAACAATGCTTGGAATAATATGGGTTCATGTTACGTTTTCAGCTGCTCTCTTTCTCATTGCGCTGAGTCAAAAGAACCAAACCTTCAGAGCAAGCTGTTCCCCTCCTCACCTGTGAGGGCGCTGCACCAAGAACCACTGAAGGACACAACATGAAAACCTCTGACAAAGACACTGAGTGCAATTTCTTCCTTCACCAAATGTAAACAGAAATGGAGTGGCGTCAGATTTTAGCGGTTGTGAAATTTCTCTTTTGTCTTTGGCTAAAGACCATGAGCCATTTCTACCTCTAACGCTATACTAGCATGTTTATTTTGGTTGTATTTACCCAGAATGCCCTGCGTTGTAATGTACTTCCTGCTCTTGAAGTGGTCTCTAGTCCTCTTAACACATGCATTCAAACCGGAACAGTGTTCACTTCAGCCAAACTGAGACCAAGGTTTGTAGGCAGAACAGAGGTCACATCAGAGTCTGATACACATTCACACCTCCACAAATGAACTGGACTTTTTAGGCAAACTAACTAGAGCTTAACTAAAACAGACTTTTTTTGTTCCCAAACTTAGATCACAACTCCAAACTGCATGTGCCCTGCCTCAGCACACCTGATTTAAATGAGTGGCTCTTCAACAGGCTACTCCAAATGGCATTTGGGTCGGGTGTGTTGGAGTGGTTTTCCTTAACCCTGCTCCATNGCACACCTGATTTAAATGAGTGGCTCTTCAACAGGCTACTCCAAATGGCATTTGGGTCGGGTGTGTTGGAGTGGTTTTCCTTAACCCTGCTCCATGTTTCAGGTGTGTTTCTGCTCCAATCCACCTGATCCTAATGACTGCATGGCATCCAGCTGCAGAAACCTGGTAATCAGCTACTGATGTAAGTCAGCTGTGTAGCAGCACCTAAAACGTGCAGGACCAGAGTTGAGAGATGCTGATCTAAACAATGCAGAACCCAGGCATATTGGTGTCATTTAAAAATGTATTTAAGACTTATTTTAACCCATTACTGTGTTTTATTTTTGCTAACAGAACAATTTAGAGTGACAGTAGAAAGACAAAGTTTGAATTTCCAAGTCAAGTCAGTGCATTGGGATATCAGCCAGAAAATAACTTTTTCAGTTTCCATGTAGATCATGTTAATATCTGAATGAATCACACTCAAACCAGATGAGCCCATAAATATGTTATTCAATAACATTTGTTACATGGACATCCAACTGACTTATTTTTAAGATAAAGGCTTTAATAGAGAAAAAATATATCAAGTTTCACAAAATGTGAAATTTGGCCGTGGAAAAAAGTCAAATTAAAAAAAAATGTGTTACCTTTGAAATTAAGTGGGGGCAGTAAATTTTAGTGGCAGCTGCTGTAGTTCCAACCAATCAGTTATCTGTAGAGCAGTGTTCGATTATACAACTGCAGCACAGTGTGTTTTACAGGCATCACTGCCAAACACATTGCAAATGATTAAACTAGTAAACAAACACACATTGTATATGTGTGATATATATAAATTATATATTTTATTCTAAATAACTATAACAATGTAACAGAAATTCCTAAACATTGATATACAAAGTGATAAAAATATTTTTAAAAAGTGAAATAAATTGAGTAGGTTTTTTGCTGAAACTGACTAAACCACAAATAAAATATTTCTTCACATATTAGTTATTAGTTAATTAACAATTAAAACAGACACGGAACAATACATAAGGGATAATTATTCTACCAGCCAATCTGAATATCTGTATATTTGATCTGATTTTTAAAAGCCCTTGAGCAAGGCTATTCCTGCAGGTTTGGTGCTTCTGCACACCTGATTTAAATAAATGGCTCATTAACGGGATTCTGCAGAGGTTGAGGAGGAGACAGAACCATTTGGATCATCTTCCTGCAGATGTCAGAGGAAGAGACATCTGCAGGACTTTGAACAACTACTTAAGATGAACATGCAAATGAGTGATTAATTTATTTTCTCTTAAATTGAAATATTTGAAGTAATTTTATGTTTTGCAAGTCAACCTCCAGACTAGACCCAGCCGCATGAAGGAAAACCAAACTGATACCACAAATCTCAGCCCAATCTGTCCGACTAGCAGCAGCGGCTGTCCGGGTTCAGAGGACCACATGCAGGAGAAAACGAGCTGTACTTACCCTGGATACGGTGAGGTCGGTCATCAGCTGCTCAAAGGCCCGCGTCTCCTCTGCTTGCTTCTGGTTGTGCAGCGCGATCTTCTCGCTGAACTTCCTGGGGTTGGAGCCACCTGTGCCCGCGGAGCCGGACATTGTGCGGGCCGCAGTTTAAAAACTTTAGCGGGGGGTAGAAAAGTGGAAGACCGTTCTGGAGATGAGGCGGAGGGCTATTTATCTTCCAAATCCTCTCTGAGAGCGCAGCTGCAGACCCATTGGAGTCCCTGGAAACACTCCGCACATGAGCGGCAGTACCAAGTTGCCGCAAACTGACTCCGTTCGCCTGGTCGTGCTAACGCGGCTAAGCTAACGTTAAGCTGTCATAAAAGTTATCTCCCGATTACTTGTAACGGAATAAATTAAAACTCTGCTGCTGTTTTAACGTTTGGAAATTATTCACACTTAGTTTCGAGAATAAACTGATAAACACAGCAACTTATCTGCGTATTTAACTTCATATTAGCGCATTTGAACAAACTACTTGTTTGAATGTTAGGATAACGTTAGCATGTTGCTAACATAACACAACTGAACGAACAGCGGCAGCTAACCCCTTTAGCTAAGCTGCTGACCGGACCATGTTTGTAATTTTTAACAACGTATCCTTTTGTTGTCTTCCTTTGCTTAAAAAAAAACTCAAGTTTTTTAACCTCTTCAGCTAAAATGCTGCGACAAAACAGCGACGCTTAAACTGTTTCAACAAGTGTCCGTTGGTCCCGCATTCATTGACTTGATACAATTTCCACTTTATTTCCCCTAAAGTGAGAATAAAGTGAGAACTGTCCGTGTGCGACACAATCCACGCTGGTAGTTGGGATAGATATATCACGGCTCTCCACAGAAGAGGCGAGTCCCGAGTTAATCCACGGACAGCGCAGAGATCTCAGACAAACTCCGGTCCGACGACTCCATGAAGATAAACAAAGCAGCGCGGACGGAAACGCTCGTCTTTTCCTCGTCAATATCACACTTTTTTGAGGTGGTTATTTTCCAAAAACGGCACAGATGTTCTTTAGTTCATGAGTCCAGGAATGACAGAGCTAGAAAACGGCAGTGAGATCCACAGGCTTGTTATCCCCCATACTGCTGCTGCCTGCGAGAAAAACATTACCTCGTTAAACTCTGTCGACGCTGCCGGTGGCCACAAGAGGGAGACAGTCACCTTAACGATGCTGCCTTGGATGATTAACCATTTCATTCTGGGATCCAAAAATTGTTTTTCCTCTTTTCAGTCTCGTCTTTTGGCATATTTTTTTCCAACATGTACTTTTAAAATAAATGTTTGCATATGTAACTGGGTCTATATTAATAGTTGTATATTTCCACAAAATGTGTTCTTTCATGTATTTGCTTCTACTTGACTGTTGTGTTCCTCTGTGTCTACTATAAGGGGTTTGGTCCTCCAACTCCGCCTTATTTTCTTCTTTTTTTGTTCAGGGTCTTCCAGGACTATTATAAATATTAAGTTATTAATTTCCTCTTCCTTTTTGTTATTCGTTCCACTGGGGAGAGGCAAGTTTTATGATCTATTATAATCCTTTCATTTATATTGTTCAAATGTTTATTTTTCCTTCTGTATTAATGAAGTTTGGATATTTTTATTTGAGTTGCTATTACACCTTTATATCATTTGATGCATGCTAACTATTATTTTGTATAGTTTGGGTTGGAGAACTAGAGCACCTGCTAGGTGCTAATGCTAATATCTCCCGATTGACAGATTAAATAAACGGAGACCGCCTCCAAACCCAGACTCAGGCACGTGTAGAGGGGAGTACCGGAGGGGGGGCTTGAGTACCTGCCCCTTTTGCTCCTTGCCCCCAAGTGCCCTTTTGGTCTTTTTTTTTTTTTTTGGGTATTATTTTCTAAGCCCTCTTCTGACACATAACATGTACTAAAATTATTAGTTTTTTGTTGGGTTTTTTTTGTACAAAATAATAAAATTACCTTTGACCTTTTGCCCGTGACATGACGCAGTTGCCTCTGCATTGAGATAAGGCGGCTAACTGGAGCTCAACATAGCCAAACGTTCCAGATTACAGAACAGTTTTTGGTGAATAAAAAAAAAAAAACGTTTTTGGTGAATAAAGTGGAGTAGACTAGCTACTTGTCAGATGACGGAAAACGTTGAAGTATCGTTTCTGCTTCAGCGGTTTGAGCAGAGAGGTAATGA
>NW_006800038.1:2084396-2099011 GCF_000485575.1 Poecilia formosa
TTTTTTTTGAGCGCCTGCCCCTTTAGTGGTCTATGCACGGCCCTGCCCAGAATTGATGTCTTGTGGTTTGTCTGATCACCACACAACACAACGCAGAAGTCCACCTGTCACACATGCAATTAAAAATAACGTTGATTTATCAACTTGCTCCTGTCCCATTAACTCCTCATTCAACTCTTCAGACCCCTCTCCCTGACCATGTGTTTTATTAAACATTTGACACTAAAACAAAATAAATTTACTTTTAAAAAGGATATAAAGTCCTGTAGATTACAGTAAATAAGATTATCCTGAGCAAGCATGTGGACATATTGCAAAAGAACCGCTAGCTTTTAGCCCAGTTCAGTATGTGCCTCAACCTGTCGATCAGAAAGATGCAAACTATTAATAGGCACTTTCACCAGCTTTATTCTAATTTGAATATAAATCTTAGCTTTACTACCCTACCTGCAAAGCACGTCAGCCTTATGAAATAGAGAGATGGTCAATCTGCAAAAAATCTTCCTTTGCTTACAAAACTGCAGGTTAAAGTCTAAAATAGATTTAATTTTTAGAGCAAAAAAACTTATGTCCACTTTAAAGAACAGGAAATTAACTACAAAAATATCAGTAATTCAAGTTAAGTAATCAGTTGTTAGAAGATGGTAGTTTATGCCATAATACAATGAAGAGTGGCATTAAAATCCACACATACAAGGAAACTGCTTTTGAGCTGTCCATGATGCATTAACAACCAGGTTTAGTCTGAATACCTGCAACATTTCCTCTTTTTATTGCTCCTCTTATTGTCTGTACTTCCTGATTCACTTTTCTTGCTTCTGTCTTTTGTAATTATCAGATCTTCAAAATCCACCTTCCAGACATTAAGTTATTAAATCAGCCTGAACAGATGTTTCTCCCATCCCAATCAAGCCAAAATATTTCAGTTTTTCAAAACAGACTCACTAAATGCAGATCTATTTCAGTTCCAAACTGTGATTATAGCTACCTGGAGAATCACTATATCAACCAATTTGTGAGATTGTTGCTGCGTAGAACTGAGATGAGACATTCTGGACCTCAGACTGTTTTACTGAACGTTTTAGACTTAGACCTGCTTTCTGGTCTCCTGGACAGACACACAAGACATCTTTATTGTTGGGGTTGCTGCAGTACTGCAGCGACCGTTTATATGGGGTGAGAAGATAAATGAATTATCCTAAAATTATGAATCTGAGCAGAAAACGGACTAGGCGAAATGACCAGGGACCCAGGAGACCAACTAATCTGTTTGCAATGTGGGAGAAAGTCACAGTACCCGGAGAAAACCCATGCATGCACAGGGAGAATATGCAGAAAGACCCCCGCTGCGGTTTGAACCCAGGAGCTCCTTCCTGCAAGGCAACAATGGTACCAGCTGCAGCTCATTAATTAATATGATCCAATAATCACAGATCTAGCAACCTACCTCAGGAACAACCACAATGCATTTAAAGAGCTTTATTCTAAAACAGGTAGAGTACATCACAGTCTGGGCTGCAGACAGCGCCACCGACCGACAACTTTACACAGACTGAAAATTTAACATCCAGATAACCGAGTCCACACAGAGTCCGAGCTTCAGGCGAAATCAAATGATCGCTGGGAAAACTGGATGGTGTGCAGCGCCATCTGCTGGACTCCTCCTCCCCACATTTTATCAATGTAATACTGAACATCCTTGAGCTCATGCAAGAGATCCGTCTCAGGCTTAGCAAACATAAGCTATCGTTTAATGGAAACCAACAACATATAAAATATAAATAAAGACAACTTTGATGCATTTTTCATTTAAAATACAACAGAGTCTTTGCAAATCAGCAGACATGTCTTCACTGCAGCAATCACAGACCTGCTTTAATCAGAAGATAAATGGACTAAAGTGGATATATATTCAAATATATAAAATAATGTTTCAAAAAGCTGATTGACGAGTCCATCTGAGCAAAGGTTTGGACTCCGCCTGCTTCAAGAAACATGGAAAACACTAAGAGGTCAGATTAGTGCCAATATTTATTGTCCATACGTCTAAAATAGAGAAATATTTAGATTTTCCTCATCAAATATTCACCACTTTTGTACAGTTTGGGGTGAATGTCATATCCAAAACTGGAGCTAATCTATCATTTCCCTTCAAAACATATTTGTGTTAGGAGCAGCAGGAAGAGCTCGGTGCAGATAAAAGCCTGGGCTTCAAAATGCTGCCATGTATTTTTCTACTGATGCTCAATGGATCTGGACTGAGTAGGTAAACTGACAGCTGGGAAAAAACATCTTTACATAAAATAATCTCAATAACAAATCAAAGCCCGTGTACAAGATATTCAGAATAATTCAAGCAAGAAATACAAATCTGACTTTGCTGCAGCTATGCAATGAGATGCATGGGAAACTTGGACAAAAGAGCGCATGGAGACGCACCTGATATATTTATAAAAAAACAAAATAAAAATAATGCACAGAAATTTGCATAGGCAGAAATGAGAGGTGCAGTGAGAGCAGGCGTTAAGGCAGCCCCCAGGTTCTGTTTCATTTCAGTGTCTGTAGCTCTTTGCTCCTTTTCTTTTCTTTCTATTTCCCGTAGAATTTCTTGTTGAGCAGGAAGATGAGCAGGTTGACGTTGACGGTGGCCTTGTCGAAGAGCTTCATCACCGCCACGCCTTCATACTGCAGCTGGAGGAGATCCTGGGAGACAAACAGAGACAAAAACATTCAGAAAATGGAAAACTTTCACAGGGTTTCATCAGCACACATCAAATTTATGCAACAATTTCCGTCTCTATGCAATATTCTGACATCTGGACCAGATTCTGAATGATTCTCGTCTTTATTGCTCGGTTCACAGTTTGTCCGCATGCTGCTAACACACAACTGCTAACACAAAAAGACACTGACTTTACATCTGCACAGAGATTTGACATAAAATAATCCATATCCAATTTTAATAGTTTTTTTCTCACTTTCTTTTCCAAGAAAGAAATTACAAATTACAGAAAGTATTTTCAGAAAGTGGCTTTTATTTACATCCCTTCTTTGAGTTGCTCAACTGAGACATGGAAATTTTTGTTTAAATACTAGAATATAGTCACAATATTAGCAGAAAACGATGCAACTTTACCAGAAAGAAATTTACAAAAATTATAAGAAAAAAGTTTTCATTAAAAAAATCTTCTGTAAAGTTATCTGGGCCTGATGTGAGCAGCTCAGTCTGTGTCTGTGTCTTCTAAACAGACTCAGTTGTTTACATGACTGAGTCAAGCTACTGCTAAAAATAACTTAATGATGTGTTAAAAGATGAAATATTCGTAAAACCTAAACTACAAGATGCTCAACATTCCTCCATTGTTATTTTTCATGTTGGATTTTTTAATAAAATTATTTTATTATCCTAACATTACAACTTTATTCTTGCAATAATATGAATTTATTCTACTAGTTAAAATGGTTAAATAAAACTGTAGTTTGGCCCAAATATTCCATCGTTAACCTGAATTTAAAGGTTCATAAATAAATAGAAGCTGTAAAACAAGAAGGCTGACATGCTGGACTATGAAAATCCAAAAAGTGCATTGGAGGAAAAAAAAATCCAGATTTTTGATAAATGTAATCCTCCAAAAGCGAAAATCTGATTAATCCATAAAACTGATTTATCTCTAGGCCCCGACATGAAGCTGGATGGTCGTTTTGGGTCATATTACCATGAGCAAAATTAGTTTTTAGGCTTCTGCTTTAGGAATCTGCTTCAGATTGTTCTGTTCAACAATAGAAACATTCACCACCAAAACCGGATCAGGAGAGTTTGTAAAACACGGCGGTGTCGCTGCCAAGCCTCCTGCCAAGTTTGCTGAAATGCGGAGCAGTACCTGATATTCTAATGACACCGTCTCCAAATGCACGCCCATGAACTTGGCCTTCACGTCGAACACGCCAACCGTCTCGGAGGGAGAGATCTCAAAGATCGCATTCTTATATCTGCAATGGGAAAAACAGATTCACTCATGAAGAATCTGATAGAAAACGCAGCGAAGTCCTCAGCCGTTTAAAACGGCGTCAGTTGCACAAAAGGCCGATTCACTGAGCTGCAGTTCTTCACTCACTGGTTGGGCTGCAGATCATCTATTGAGATCAGAACTCCCTTCTCCTTCAGCCGAGCTGCTGTGTATTTCTGGGCAACCTGCTTACTCTTCTTGGCCTTGTTGTCGCCTGGTTTCCTTGACAACCTGAGAGGAAAACATGAAGAACGCTTTCAGAACAAAGTTTATAAGAGGTTTTTTAGGCACTTGGTGAGTTTCCTGTAGATTTTGTGTTTGACACACATCCTTATTCTGTTACTGGCTTTGTTGTAAAAGTCTCAAATGAAAAAACGTTTTAGAGTTCATCAAAAAAACAGCATTACACCTGATGGCCACTAGGAGGGGAAAAAACATGCAGAACTTAATTAGGAGTTTAAGGCTTTAAACCCTATTATTCTGCAAATAAGTGTCTCTTTTGACCTTCCATAATGGCTCCAAACGCTGGAGAAACATTAAAAAGAACTAGCAAATATTTTTAATATCAAAATAAAATACAGACATGAGTAAGTACTCCACATAACTTCAAATAAAGGCGTAAAACTGGGGTGTCCAAAGCGTGGCCCGGGGGCCATTTTCGGCCCTCAGAAAGATTCTGTGCGGTTCCCAACCTCAAAGTTTTCAGATTGTAGAGCAAGATTTTACATAACATCTTAAAAAACATCTGAGGTACCAAAAACTAGATTCCCATTTATTAATGTTTCTACTTTTGTCGTAGCTTTGGAGTAAAACCACAAATATTAACAAACTGTGGGCCTGTCTGGATTATTACGCAGTTTTGACAAATCTTTTTCTGTTTTGTATCTACAATTATTTCAGGTTTTACTGTAGTTTATTACTGAGCAGATAAACTTTAAAAAGGAGCAGAGGGGTTGTTTTAAAGTCTTTTTTGGCCTCCTCAGTGCTTTTGGCCCTCATGGCCGGAGGTTTGGCTTTAAGGAGGATCAGCTGAAGGACCCCGGTGTGACGTCTACTTACTTGCCCTTGCTGGCCAGGTTGTCCATGCACGTCTTGATGTACTGGTTGTAGGAATCGATCTGCATGTTGTAGAAGGTGGTTTTTGAATTCAGGCCCGAGTTGGTCTGCTGAAGCTTCACCAGCTCGGCTTTCCTGCGCTGCCGATACCGTCTCTGGTTCCTGATGTCCTGCAGCACACACACACACACACACACACATCACATCACATTAACACACACATTTAAACCAGGGTAACAATGTGACCCTGGTATTTAGGTATTTCATTGTAGTTTAGTTTTATTTCATTGTGACTTTTTGTTTCTGTAATCCAGTTAGTTTTAATTTGTTTTTAGAGTGTTTTCTCTCTTTCTACCAAACGCTGGAAGTTAAAAATCTTCACTCTGGTGCATTGGTCTCAACTCATCTTTCTCTGATGAAAATTTTGTTTACAGAGACTTCATTATTCATTATATTTGTTGTTTCTGTTTTTTTATTTTGGATATTTGAGTGTGTTAAATGTTTATTAGAGTTTGTTGATTGATGTATTAATATTTGATGTATTAATATTGACAGGCCTTTTTGCTAGTTTTTATTAGTTATTATTAGTTAAATGTTGTTTTTCTTTACTAATTATAGTAGTAGTTTTTTTGTTTGTTTTTTCAGATTTTGTTTAATATTAAGATGCAGAGTTCAAAAAGTTTTAAGTATTGTACAGTGATTATGTTTACATTGATTGGGTAATGAATACTCAACCAAATGTATTTATTCTGAAGAACCAACTGACTGGTGTTTTCTCCCAACGTTTGCTGCCGCCATTTTGGAGACGAAACTTAAGCTGCTTGTGTGGGGAAAAATTTAAATCAATCAAACATCAGTTCAAAAGATCAATAAATAGATTAAAACACTAAAACAAATGATATTGTAGCTATAATTTCAGTAGATTTTTGTCTTATAAAAGCACAATATAGTTTCTCCACCATTTCATTACCATTTTTGTTTATTTCAGAAAACAAAAATGTTTAATTTCAGTTTCCATTATCTTGTCAGGCTGTTTTTTAAACCCCACAGATAAAGTGTTTATTTGTCCAACCTTGGCGATGTCATTGATGAGGTCCTGGTAGCGGTTCTCCGGGTGGACCTTCCCGAGCTCGGCCAGCCGCTGCAGGTTGCTCTTGATCTTGTCCTTTTTGCCCTGCAGGGTCAGGCTGTCGTCCACCACCGGCTTCACCTGCTTCATCTTCTCTGGGGTCTTTGCATCCCTGATGGCTCTCCTCTGCATAGCGCGCTGGTACTCCGCTTCCTGAAAGCACAAAAACAACCTGGTTGCAACTTTTGGGCTTTTAAGGCCTGAAAACACAACGTGCAATAATTGTTAGAAATCTCTGGGATTTGTTCATTAATGAGGGGAAAGATGACGAGGTACTACAGGAAGGCCTTCCCAGAAGCTGATTTATCCATTTCAGAACCAGGTTAGATGTTTGTTTTGGATTGTTTTCCTGTTGGGACAGAACCGCACAGCATTCTGGGGGATGTAGGCAGAGGAAAGGCTGTAGATGCTCAACCTCTCACAGTCAGGTAAGCTAGGTGGGAGGAACCAACTAACTCAGTCGCTCTTTGGTCACCTAGCAACAACCTGTTGGGTAATTTCTGGTATCCTAGCAACAACCTGTTGAGTAACTTCTGGTATCCTAGCAACAACCTGTTGAGTAACTTCTGGTATCCTAGCAATAACCTGTTGAGTAACTTCTGGTATCCTAGCAACAACCTGTTGAGTAATTTCTGGTCACCTAGCAACAACCTGTTAAATAACTTATGCAGCAGCAGTTTCAGGTTTTGCTACTTTGCCCCAAACTTCTTAAAAATAAAAAACAGCGCAGTGTAATGAAAACTGTGGATAAAATAGGAAGGTTCACGCCACCCGTTTGGCTGTTTTTCAGATATTTAAAACACAAAATTAATCAATAATTATCGATATCGACTGACATAAAACGCTTATATCGTGATACGTTTTTCAGCCATATTGTCCAGCCGTAGTTGCTACTTTGTTTGTAGTTTTAAATTGGACTCCTCCAAATGTACTCATCAATCTATGTCTTACATGGCTACCAAATCTCTAACCTCTGATTGTTCCAGCATCTTCTCGTCCATTGTAGACCCAAGTCTTGGTGGTTCCTAGGTCCTTCATGAACATCCTAAAAATTTTCCTTTTATCTGAGGTCAGTTTGAGTCAGATGTTAAAAATCTGGACAGAGATCCAACTGTAATCATCTAAACGTTTTGGATTTATCTGTTTTGGAACAGAGAAATCAGGCCAACATGATGCTTCTGGAAAGACATTAACATCATCTCCAGTGGTGGGCACTGCTAGCTGGAAAGCTAGTTGTGCTAACCCTAAAGCACTAATCGTAAAGCACTAAACCAACATGGTACTTAGTGGAAGCTTGTTTCTGTACGTTTGTTTGAAATAAAGTTATTGAAGAAAAAAGAGAAAACTTGAGGAAACGGAAAATCTGCGTAAACAGTCTTCACCCCCTTCAAAATAAGAGCATTAATATAAAAGTCTAATTGAATTCTTAATGGTTGACAACTAAAACTTTAACACCGATTTCAGACTTTATTCAACTGAAACTTTAAACAACCAAGTAAATTAGCGTTTTCAAGTTTATCTGAAAGAATTCAGTTATTAAAGTTAAGTGCACTAAACGTTATCAAAGTTAGCAAAAACACGATTGTGCTAAAAGAAAAATGTGCTCATATTGGCTCATTAGCTAAAGTAAATGGCTGGATATTTATGCATTTATCTAACCAGATATTAGTACAGGTGCTTTAAGAATAATTGGATTTCTGAGGGTCTCTTTTCTTGGACTTTGGCTGATTTCACGGTTTGTTTCCCCAAATTGTGATAACATCCTGTGTGCTGAAAAGCAAAATGAGGAAAGAAGATGCGTCAGTCTGAAAAAAATGACTAGGACTGTGTGGTTAAAAAACAGAAGTTATCAAAACACCAGGAATCGTTCAACACTTCTGCTCAACACAGTGTGGATAAAACTGATTTTATGGTAATTTAAACAGATAAACAGCAGAGCAATCAGGACAACTAATGACTAATGAAGGAATTTCTCTGGGTCTGAAATTTTCAATTTTTCAAAAAGAGGATGTTGCCAAATAGGTGGGAAGTGCAACTCTGTTTGCACTTGATCCGTCACAAAGTGAAGTCAGCATTTGTCTTCAAGCATGTTAAGTTCCCATTTTGTGCCTCAAGGTAATGCTGTAGTTTTCCACTCTAATCAAAGAAAAACATGGCTAAATGCTGGGCGCCCCCTGGTGTCTGTTTGAAGCAATGACTGAAGTCATTCATTTTCAGCACATCCAACCTGCTCTGGAGACGCTGTTGAATCCAGGATCTCAGTCAGAGTCTCTCCAGGCTGGAACCGGATGACATCCACAATCAGCCTCTTGGTGCTGGAAACGACAAAACGAAGATGAAAATGTTTCTGATTACGCTTCAGAAGATCTTCCTGTAGGGGCCAAACTCACTTGAGCAGGAGAGTCTTGGCGTCCATCTCTGTATTGGCCTCACCAGGAACGTCAAACTTGTTGGTGAGCGTGAGTGAGACCTCCGTCTTTCCCATCAGCTCTTTGTTGGGATCGTCTGGAGGAAGGGGATTTTCACCTGACAGACGGATGGAGGGCAGAAACGGTCAGAAACTGCTCTCATCACTAATGTAGCCAAATCATAAAAGTAAAGTGGTGCTCGTTTGATTAAAATAAAAAAAATTCAACATTACGTGAACACAGTATGCTTCTTTGAACTAGTTAGCATATGTCTACAGGCTATACAAAACATGTTCATTACATTGTTTTTTCACAACATCTGTCTTAGATAATGAGGGTTTAGTCTGCTCAGGTCTGCCTACATCGAGCTCCTTTCAGAATAACCTGTTTTAGGGCGTCTTGTCACTTTAAATCCAAATAAGCTGCTGCTGGCCACGCCCCCCAACTAAATGTTTACACTCGCACTTTAAAATGGCTGCAAACAGATGCACAACAATTACACAACCATACATCTTTAAAAAGCAGAAGCGGAGCCTCCTGCACAACCAGCAAGAATGCAGCAAGCGGTTTCTGGATAGTAAATTAGCAACAATACACTCGTCTTTTCCAGCAGCCATTGTACAGTGCATAATGGGCTGCCACTCAGCTTGGGTTGTTAGGTAATGAAATGGGCTTCACTAATTTTCCAGACACAAAAAAACATTAACTTATTGCCAAAAACTGGCTGAGTGCTTTATTTGTTTTTGTTTTTTGGTTTGTTTGTTTTTAGAAGCAGTAGAAACCCAAACGGAAGTGCAAAAACATGCAAATGTGAATTTTTGCATAATACGGCTGCTTTAAAAATCTGGTTTGACGAGTCAGTTTAGGGCCAGAAGAGATTAGAGACATTTTAAAATAATCTGGTCATTTTAATCCACTCACCAATAAGAGACTCCACAGTGGGAACGTCCCCCAGGTCCGTGAGGAGCTCATGGATGGGGTCATTGTGTTCAGGTGCAATGGCGTCCTGGTGATCCAGCAGCAGCTAACAGAACACAAAAGATTGCTTGTTTTAATCAAATAATCATGGAATAATCAATCAATTTTAGAACGGGGTGATATAAACTCACAGTGTGAGTGTTTATGATCTCTCCAATGGAGATGTAGATGACAGGTTTGGTGACCGTGACCAAGTCTGAGTACTGGTCCACATTGAATTTATCTTCAAGTGAGGGAACGTCACATGCAGACAAAAAGAAACGCCTGTGAAAGAAGGAGAAAATAATGAGTTTGAAAACAAAAGGAAAAATTTTGGCAGTAATATTCAGAAGTATTAAGATTTCAGACCTGAACTTCTGGTGGGAGGAGCTGAGATATTCGTTGATGGGGTTGAGGTGAGCGTTGTCTCCCAGGAACATCTTGTTGGACGCAGCGTGCTGAAGCATCTTGGCCACAGAACCCAGGTTCCTTCTTTGCTCAGTGGTAAGCTGACCACCAGCAGACACCTCAATAATGTCGAAGGCATCAGGTGCTACAATAGCAGGGTTCATGTAGCGGTAATACAAAAGGTTCCCCACGATCTGCAAAGTTCAAATGGCTCCATCACTTCAACGATGATACTCAGAACAAGCGGTATTAGTACAAATAATCTTTTTTCCCATTTTACAAGACCTTTAGCATAAATATGAAGGAAGTGGGGATTTAACAGCTCAGTAAATGCTTCAGAGAGATGCAGAAATGTCTAAATGATAAAGAGAGCAGCATGAAAGAAAGCCTAAAGAGGTGGCTTGGCTCACCTTAGTGTCAGCAGAGATAAGGGAGCAGCTGAAAATCGACAGAGAGAAACTGGAGCTGGTTGGAAACGTGGAAGGAAGAGGGCAACACCAGAAGAAGATAAAGGAAAGAGATGTGTAACAAAGAAAGGCAGAACTGGAAGAAAATGGGCATGAAAACTGTTAAATGAGTAAATGGGTTGAGATAATGGGTCAATTAAACACACTTTACGTAAAAATCATTTAAAAACTAATATTCACTGTTGATTACTGTGATAACATCCTTAATTATTGTTACCATATGATGAGCCACGGTTCATCATTATGATTGATGCAAACATTAGCATAAATAGTTAATAAGTGATCAATTACCATAAGATCATCCATAGTTTGTTATGATTAATGCAAACATTAGAATGCCAACAACTGACAAGAGGATTCTAACATCATTCATGGTAAATTGTGATAAATGCCTTCATTAGCATGCTAATGTAAGCTAACAGCTTAAACATCGTCAGTACTGACATTAGCATACCAGCTTTCACAGGGTTATTATGATTAACAGCTCCTATTAAACATATAATTATTTTTTATGCTAACAATAGCACGCTATCCAAAGTTAATCATGATCAACTTTAGCATGCTAACTTCCATGGTTAGCTATGTTTAAACATTAGCATAATAACGTCCATAGTTGGTTGTTTATTGCGAACATCAGAATGCTAGGATCCATCATTTTTTATTCTGGTTGACATTAGAAGGCCATTAGCTCTAAGTGATTATTAGTGCTAATATCCACAGTTGATTTAGATTAATGTCAACTTTAGCACGGTTAACATCCAAATTTAGTTATTTTGATTAATGCTAATATTACTTTGCTTTAGTCTACAGTTGATTATTGCAATTGGTAGCCAGTCAACATTTTAAATTGGTCATTATGACCAACATTAACATGCTAAAATCCATGTGTGTTGTTATTAGCCTATTATGCTAACATACTCTGTTAATTATTGTCACTGTTGCTGAAATTCATCTGACAACATCAGCTAACCGTAATTAATTCTGACATTGCTGTTTTCTAAAGTTAACTATTTTGATTTTAAAACTCATTAGGTAGGTAAATCTGAAATAATTTGTCATGCAGCATAAATAAGTTTTTGTTTTGTGATGCAAACCTTGAGCAGCTCATCCTCCGTAGAATCTGGGAACTTCTCTTGTAGAGTGTCTTTTAGCACCTTGGAGATGAACCGCATTCCATATCTGAGACACAAAAGTAACATAAAGTGATGTAAAATTGGAAAATCTGGCTATGTTGGGGGAAAAAAATGTTCAACACATCTTTATTATGATAAATGAGGAACATACGGAATTTTATCCACAGAGACAATTATCGCTGACAGGAATTTATCAGTGATGCTCTTCATGTGCTTGATGGAGGCCTCCAGTCTCGTCCTAACCTCCTCATGAGTCATGGCTTGTTCTGGAGTGACGTCATAAGGCAGCTTACTGTTAACAAGACAAAAAAACAAAGAAAAAAAAATCAACAAGTTCAACCAGGAAAGGAGGAGTTGGGAAAAAGCTGCAGCAAACTGAACTTATAATTCTTAAAAAAGATTTTCCAGAGCGACTCTTAGAAACAAAATGGTAGAAGCTGTCCATAACTATTGAATCTTCATTTTGAAGTGTTTAGATATGTTTCATATATTTCATGGCAATAAAGACTTCTCAATTGAGAAAGCTATAAAAATGTTTCTTTGAACCACTGATGCAAATAACACACCAAGGAAAATATTTGATCAGTAATCTGTGCAGAAATGTCAGATATCTAAATACCAGGAAATAACCATGGCCCATTAAATAGAAACATCTTCATTTTCTCAAAAGAACAAACAGACAGCATAGATAAAATAGAGGAATCAAACATTCAGTGCTCAGTGGTTCTGCTGTGTTTAATCAGAGTGAAGAGAGATAATAAAAACAGAAATGAGTGTCATCAGCATAGAGGGGAAACAACACACTCCATGAGATAACAAGCTAGTATTTTCATCTTGTTTTACTGCATGATGTTTAAGAGGAACTGATCTGATAAAGAAGTGCAGCTACACAAGTTAAAATAACTATTTCTAGAATGAACAAGGACTCAAGACGAGTCCCATCTTATGATGCAACCCGACCTCCATCTCACCTCGCTTCTCCAGTCTGCGACTCCATCTGGTTCACCCAGCCTTTGTAGATGTCCACTGGGTCCGTCTTGATGTTTAGCGTTTTGTCATCCATAATTTCTTTGACCACAGGTGCCAGGATCTGCCTCAGTGCGTTCTGTCCTCGTGCGCCTCTGTGGAAGCTCACCACCATCTTGATTACTGTTGGATTTCCGGTTACAATCTCCTTCATCTGGTCCACTTTTGACCTGCAAACAGTTTAACAACATAGTGAGTTAGTAGATAGTGATGCATGTTGGAATACACAGTGTTGCATTAGCTTAACTATTTGTCTAAACACACACACAAAGGTCTCTTAGGCACTCTTTAAAAAGGCAAAGACGACAGAACTCAGCATTTGTGTATTAAGTTGGGAAATGGTTACATCAACATTGTTACTGGCATAAACTTGAAAAAAATTACAAGGATTCAGAAACAACTGGAACTGTGACAAACAGGGACAAAGTCTCAAGTATACCTTGCCCCCATCCATTATGAGGGCGTCTCCATGACAACCCTTAGGTGGCAGCTACATGCTAACGGGTTGTTTTGGAGGGATGCCAAGAAAAGGCCTTTTCTGTCTTACCATCACAAACGTAATGACATACAGCTTGCTGCCAGGAAAAACTTACAACTTAGCAAAATTTAGAAAGATTGAGACATTGTTATAAACAGTCACATAATCTGTTGAAAGAAACTCCAGATGTGATGATTCTGAGAAACTCTGGTGAAAATCCAGAGTAAAGCAAGTCGACAAATTGACACAGGTTAGAAAGTTAGACTGGACAAAACTTTTTTTCCCAACAAAATTGGTGCCCAACGTGGGACTTTACCCAACAGTAATAGTCTCAAGCTCTACCAAGCTAACTGGAATGGAGACCATCATATTAACACAGTGCAGAGCAAGTTGGACGTCATATCTTTCACTACAAATGCAGACGGCATCATAAAGAGAACACAACGACCGACTCATAGAGCCTGAGCTGACTCAGTTAGACAGCAGCATTCTTCTCTTGTAAAGCTAATAGCATGAGTTATGATATCAGGACTTTGTTTCTTACTTAATCTCCTCCTGCAGAGCAGTTTTGAAGAGCTTCAGGAGCAGGTACTCCTCCCTCTGGTTTGAGGCGTAGTTATACAGGGTGAAGATGACAGAGTCCATGAACTTTGTAGATTTATTCTGTGGCATCTGGAAGATCAACTTGGCCAAATATGTCGGGTTGGTCTACAACAAATCAGACGGTTAGAGACGTGTTGTCAGGCAGACAGGTGAGTTTGAAACAGGAATTCAGCAACAGACAAATACTGTGAAGGACTGTCACCTGTAAAAGGTAAAAGAGATGCTGATAGGCCTCAAGCTTGACTCTCTTCTCCTTGCTGAGAGCCTTCAGGCCCCCCCTCTGCTTGTTCATCATCATCATGTCGGACAACTGGCCCTTATTCTTCTTGGTCAGCTTCTTGCTGTGGGACACCACCTCCTGAAGGGTGATCTTGTTCTTCACCAGCAGGCCGATCTTGATGTCCATCAGGTTCAAGTCGTTCTCCAGCTGCTGGTTGGAGCGGATGTTTGTGACCACCTCCTCACGGAGCCGCATCAGCTCCAGCTCCTCCTGGAAGTCCTGGTCGCTGTGATCCAGCAGGTGGACAAACTTCCTCACCACCGCCATTGGGGGATTTTCAGCATTGACTGTGGAAAGTTTGCAGAAATGTCACATGACCACTAAACTGAAGAGGCCATGTGACAAAGTGGGTGACCAACTCGGCCAGGCTATCCCACCTTTCATCTCCTACTTACTCAGAGTCTTGTAGTCATCCCTCGCCTTGTTGGCTCTGATGAACGCCTGGATCTTCACCACATCATCAATCTGCAGCACAAAACATTAATCAGTGAGATTTTAATCCACATTGATTCAGAAAGGAAAGTAACCTTTCTGATGAGTTGAAGTAGATTAAAGATCTCAAAACATCGAAGAACAATCTAAAGATATTCAGAATCAGATAAAGTAATTGACCTGGGAAGGGTTACCAAGTCATTCCTAAGGGATTCCACCAGCTCAAAGAGT
>NW_006800039.1:0-27169 GCF_000485575.1 Poecilia formosa
GGTTACATCAAGATAAAAAAGATGAAATGGGACGATTGACCTCCAAATGAATTTTTTTGTGTTGTTTATTGTCATTGACAAGAGTTTCTTTGTTCATTTCAGAGCGTGGCGTGGTTTGGGAGGAAACCATCATCCTTCTTCCTGATAATGTGCATTATGTATTCCTGTCTGCTACCATCCCGAATGCCAAACAGTTTGCTGAGTGGATCTGTCATTTACACAAACAGGTGGGCTGTATTTCTGGGTTGCCACTACCAGTTAATTTAAGAAGATTGCTCATTTTGTGGTGGTTAAAACATAGTTTTCACAATACGGTTAAATTATTTAAAAAAATTATGTTGCGCAGAAACAGATTTTTTTTCAGATTCATAAATGTTTTGGGGCTTCATAATGCTAGTCTAGAATTGAAGTACTGGAAAAAGAATTTGCATGTCAACAGTAGAGACAATTTTAAAAATGAAATATTGTTGTCTGGGATTTTTTATTTTTGTCTCTTTTATCTTTATTGACAATAAAAGTGTTTCTCTTCTTTTCCTGCAGCCATGCCATGTGGTTTACACAGACTACCGGCCCACTCCACTGCAACATTATATTTTTCCAGCAGGGGGCGATGGACTCCACCTAGTGGTTGATGAAAATGTAAGCACACCCATAATCTATTGTCGATGGTTTCACTAACTCGACACAGTCGATCTCCCTTTACACACTTTTATCTGGAGTTCAGACATTTTTTTAAAATATTTTTAGAAAGATAAAAGATTTTGTCATCACTTTTTATAAAAGTCATATAAAGCAAGTCAGATGTTATTATACGTGATTCAAATAGTGTATGCTTGTGCGCCTTTCCTCAGGGGGACTTCAGAGAAGATAATTTCAACACAGCCATGCAGGTTCTCAGAGATCTTGGGGAGTCCGGGGGCGGCAGTGGAGGTGGCAAGTGGGATCGAAACCGAAAGGGAGGCACTAAGGGTACGCAGGAGACACGTCTAAATAAGACAAAAATGGAAGATTATATCAATCACTTAACCTAAAAATATATTTTTGTATAATTTACTTAGGACCATCCAGTGTTTTCAAGATAGTGAAGATGATCATGGAGAGGAACTTCCAGCCGGTGATCATTTTCAGCTTCAGTAAGAAAGACTGCGAGGCCTACGCCCTGCAGGTGTCCAAGCTGGATTTTAACAATGGTATGGGGCATTTGTGAAGATTTAACTTTAATTTTCACTTTTCTTATCTCTAATTTCTGGAATAAGAATAGCATGGTGTTAATTTTGCATAATAAAACCTCAGATTAGCTTGGATTTCTGCACTGCTAGTTGGTTTAAACCAAATGAAGTACTTTTGCACTGCATGAGTATATGTTTTGTTAATTTAATTAATTATATTTGACTGCTTTTATTGATTTTATTCTTGGAATTAGTAATTTGATTATTTGCACTTATGCTGACCAAGATTTGATTAGTCATTTTATCATCCCAAAAGGACAAAGTCACCTAATTTTGTTCACATCACATATTTGCTAAGGTTTCTGTTTGGTGAGCAAATTGCTTCTTAGTAATCATGTCAAAAGCATTTCTGGTGCTGAAAAAATTGGATAGGAGTTGAAATTAGGAAATGAAAACCTGCCACTTGGCAAACGCAGGTGAACAAAATCCCCTCACTGCAGTAATGTCATAAATATGTTTTATTGTGCTCATACATTTAGATAAGAAAAAGGAGTTTCTTCTGGAAGACAAATTCATTTTGGACAAAATGCAGTTTTAAAGTGATTTTTGGCTCCCATTCTCATGCTGTTAATATTATTCGGTAAAGTAAAACATGCAATCTGAAGTTATATTATGAAACATTCTCTTTCCTCTTCATGATTTGTTTCTTCTGGATTGTGACACTATTATGAATGAGGTTTGTTTTAACGCTGCACTCCTCCATCACTGGAGGCTCTTTATTCTGGTAAAGCTGCCAGTTTTTATCAACCCTGTATAAAAAACATGGATAAACTGTGCCAAAGAAAATTCTCATTTCCACAAATTATGTGCTCCGAATTATCCAAGAAAAGTTTGCTTTTTAAAAAAAAAAAAATCCCCAAACACAGATGATATGATTAAAGGATGAAACAAACTTTCAGCAAAGAGAAAATGTAATCAAATTTAAAATACCAGGCTAGTTTGGTTATGTTTCTAAGTATGTTAAGCTAGGAATGAGCTAAACAACTGCATCTACAAGTGTAGCTACTTATTACAATTTAGAAACTCATGATGGACATTTGTTTAAGCAAGTGAAGCCATATTTTGGTTCAGTGTGTTTACTCAGGATTTTGTGCGTTTGTGTGTGTTAATGCAAGTTAGTGTCAAATGAAGGCTACAGTGACAAAAGTAATCACAGTTTTGCTGAAATGTTTCATATTATGGCAGACTGTTATTGGTTAACGTTTCCATGCTGGAAATTGTGAAATATATGCAGTGCATGCAAAAAGAAACTGAAAAAAACTTTTTTAAATAACTCTAAATTTTACTAGATTAAACTTTTATTTTGTGTGCAGCTATAAGAAAATATCAGTAACGCCTTTTTTGTTTCCTGCAGATGATGAGAAACGTCTGGTTGAAGAAGTGTTCAACAATGCAGTGGACTGTCTTTCAGATGAGGACAAGAAGCTGCCTCAGGTAAGCAGGCCACAGTTTGCCCGCAACATGTAATGTGTTTTTTCTTCTAGCACCTCAAGTCTTTGAACTCTCAACGTTGACACCTTGTAAAATTTAAAAAAAAAGCTTCACAATTTCCTCCAGTTAACCACCTTGATGGAAAAAGGCTGCATGTGTTAAAACGCTGGTTCTTCTGTTCCTTATTAAATTTAGTCGTGTTTTTCCTTTTTCTGTAGCAATGGGAAAAATCCCACAGGGGTAGCAATGGCCAACTCAGCCAGGCCCCACACTAATACGAGTTCCCTCTCCATTCTTTTCCGTCTTGGCTTTTGTCACAGTAGTGACGAGTTGTGTTTTTTTTGGTCTCCCGCAGGTCGAGCATGTGCTGCCACTCTTAAAGAGAGGGATAGGAATCCATCATGGAGGACTGCTGCCCATCCTGAAAGAGACAATTGAGATTCTCTTCTCTGAGGGTCTGCTCAAGGTACCTCCGTCTCTGTGAAAAGATGCTTCTTCAAGCATATTGAAACTAGACATGCACGATATTGGATTATTGGTCGATAGCCAATATGCTGATATAGTAAAACTCATTTGGCCAATAACCGATACCAATACCATGCCGATAATGTCATGCATCCGTAATTGAAACAAGTGAAGTGAAGGGATTATGTGTTCAAATGTAATGTCTTGTAAAATCATTCATTTGCCTTTAACTTTTTCGCATCTTAACATTTTACAATCTTAATGCAGTTCATTGAGATTTATGTGACTGATGAACACATAGCTGCGGACAGTTGTAAAGTGGAAAGAAAACAAAACATGATTTTTTTATATAAAAAAAGAAAATGTGAAAGAAAACAAGATATAAATTTGTATTTAGTTGAACAAATGATTGGAAAACCATTTTTTTGAAGAGTGTAGACAAGGATCTGATGTATCAGTTGTTATCAACTAAAGATGGCAGAGTAAGTCGTCATACTTCCTGAGCAGTTCCTGGTCAATTTTTGTCAGTTTCAGTCTCTGAAATAATCAGTTTTAATAGCAAGTTGCTATTATTCAGCAAATATTAATATTTAATTTCACCCCGCCTGTTTAATTGTTTCTTGGTGTGGTTGTCAGTGGTTTTCTCACCTTTTTATATTGCTCTTAACATCGGAGAGCATCGGTTTGAAGATGCGTCATCACGTTTGTAGAGCTACGGAGCTTCATAACCACCTACTGTGTCTTAGCTTGGATATGGGCTGATGGGCATCTTTTAAGTATCCCTGTTTACCTTCGTGAAATGTCTCCAAACCAGTGCTTCTGCTCATACTTCCTGCTTGTAGTAAACTGCAGCGCAAAAACAAATGCCTTACTTTATGTGTCTATCACACAAAATCCTCTTTGTTTTCACTGTTGAGAAAATGTTAAATTCAAGGGGTGTGAATATTCTAGCTCTGTTTGAAAGAGAAAAAACAAATTGGGATTGATATCAGATGTTGAGAATATGCAATCGTTTACAAGGTCTTGGAAGCTGTATAAAAATACCCTGATTTGCACGCTGATGACAAAATGGTAACGATTTGTTGTCTCATTCCAGGCCTTGTTTGCTACAGAGACCTTCGCCATGGGTATTAACATGCCAGCTCGGACCGTTCTCTTCACCAGCGCACGCAAGTTTGATGGCAAGAACCACCGCTTTGTAAGAACTCACAGCAACTTGACCATTATAAAAACTGTTTCTTTCAAAGGGATTGATCAGTTGTCACAATTTCTGCAGTAGATTTTTGTACATATGCAAGAAGGTGATCGGAAGCAGGTGATGTCTTTTGGAGAAGTTTGAATCAAAAAACATCCCACCTATGTGTATCTACAGAAAAAATAAATCATCCTGTAAACATGGCCTTCCCTTTAAAAGACCTCTGGCTTGTGCTTAGTGTTCACTTTTACACAGCCTGTCGCTCTGAAGTCTTTATAAGGTCTTCAAACGGAGCCGCTCGCTTTGCCACATAAACAGCCACGTATTGTTTATAAGAGCTGGGGGCCGTGTGTGAAGCTGCAGACATGCACACACAAACACGGCGAGGATTGAAGCGAGTCGAGAGGGAAACATCCCTCCAATCCAAGTACTTCATGAAGAACATCTGGTGCCTCAGATGGTGCCAAAGCTCCACGCAGGCACTTCAAAACACTGCACTGTGATTCTTGATTCATGCTGTGGTGAAAATCACAATCTGTTACTGTGGCACGGTTGATCGGAAGATGCGATCACATCAACACGGAGTCCTTTTGTTTTGGTTGCAAAACACAGGGTTTTGTACGGATGCTTGAATTTCAATTAGGTGCCTTCAATGTTTGGAAAGTTCTTGATTTCTGTATTTAATCCTTGAAAGCGCCTGACATTTAAGCTGCACAGTTTGGGGACTTGGTGCAACTTAACATTTTAATAAAACCCTAAATTTGGAAAATATTATTTAGAGTTGAGAACAGATATGTTCATACACCTAATAAGAAGATGGACAAATTTTTTTTCTTGCTGTCTGAAGTCAAATCAGAGTAAACTTTTCTTAATTCTTTCTGACCTTTTTTTTTTTTCTTCCAAAATTGCTAATTTATTTTTGTAATTCCAATTTGTGCAGTTATAAGGTTAATGGGGGGAAAAAAGCAACTAATGTTCTGCAGATATTGGGGCATACTTCATCCTAACAAGCCTTTTTCCTTTCCTTCTAGATTACATCAGGTGAGTACATCCAGATGTCGGGGCGCGCTGGCAGGAGAGGAATGGATGACAGAGGAATAGTTATTTTTATGGTGGATGAGAAGATGAGTCCAGCTGTGGGCAAACAGCTACTGAAGGTACAGTAAATCTGAATGCTATAAATTTTTGATCTTGTTATGGCCAACTAAGCTGATCGCATTAAGGGTAATCGGGCCATTTGGTGTGCTGTCATAACTTGGCAACGTTCTCACAGAGAACCCCGAGTCTTGATTGTCTGTCTTTGATTTGACACGTTTATTTATAGCATGTTGCTATAAATACACAGCACAGCTGTGTGCCTTTTGAACCACACAGCCCGATATTAGAGGCTGTGAAATGTCGCCGCGGTTGCGAAATCTCTCAAGTTTTTAAATTGGAGTCAGCAACTTCAGCGTACTTGCGTGTAGACCTCTTACGGTTTATCCCATTTGTCTTCTACTGCACCCAACATTTCTGTTGTCGTCGTGCCTTGCAGGGCTCAGCAGACCCTTTGAACAGTGCCTTCCACCTGACATACAACATGGTGCTCAACCTGCTGCGTGTAGAAGAGATCAACCCAGAGTACATGCTGGAGAAGTCCTTCTACCAGTTTCAGCACTACAGGGCTTTGCCCGGCGTCGTTGAGAGTCAGCATCCTGCTTTTTATTTCTACACTTAATTAGAAAAAAAAAACGGGTAACAAAAAACAACTTGGGGAAAGGCGGAACAAAGTTAAAGAAAATCCCGCCTCCAATTTTTTTTTTATTTTGCAGAAATTAAGAAGTTAGAGGACCAGTATCACACCATTGAGATTCCTAACGAGGAGAGTGTTGTTACATACTTTAAGATCAGGCAGCAGCTGGCTAAGCTGGGTAAAGAGATACAAGAATTCATCCACAAGCCCAAATACTGCCTGCCCTTCCTTCAGCCGGGCCGACTCGTGAAGGTACGCCTCTCTACCCGTTCACATTCTGGGAATGTTTCCAGACTCCTGCATTTTATTAAAGGCCAAATTTCCTGTGCTGATGCCACAGGTGAAGAATGAGGATACCGACTTTGGCTGGGGAGTGGTTGTAAACTTTAGCAAGAAAACAAACACAAAGGTAAGCCAGACTTTACTGCCACTCATGCTGGTGTGTTTCATTGGGAATTTAGTGGCCAAAACTGTGCATAATGGTGAATAAGCTTTCATTAAAGCCTTTCTATTGAACATCTGGTTTATTTGAGGATGGTGTCCTGAGAGAGACCTTTCTCTCCAGTCTCAAATCTTTTGTATCTCCCTAAGATTTTCTTTCTCCATCTATCTTTACATCAACTGCAACCTACTTCCCCTCTTTTTCGTCTCGTTGACAACTACTCACTATTTTGTGTAGTCTGTCCCCAAAAATCTCAATAAAATACTTCAAAGCCTGGTTATAATTTGAGAATGTGAAGAAATTGAAAGTATGAATTTGCTCCCAGTCTTTAGTTAAATGTTGCTGTGCCTGATGTGGTTTTCATGCTTTAGGCCAGCGGAGACTCTGAGCCGCTGTACGTAGTCGAGGTTTTGCTTCACTGTAGTAAAGAAAGTGTAAAAAACTCTGCAACTGAGGCGGCCAAGCCTGCTGCTCCAGGGGAGACCGGAGAGATGCAGGTTGGTGAAACTAACACACACACACACACACTGAACTGTGTCTATCACGTTTTCTGCTCACATTTCAATCTGTTTTTCTACCCAGGTGGTTCCAGTGATGCTCCACCTCCTCACTTCGATCAGCTCAGTTCGTCTTTACATCCCTAAAGATCTCAGGCCTTTTGACAACAGACAGCTCATGCTCAAGTCCATACAGGTACAGGTTTCATATGTAAAAAAAAAAAAATAACAGTTTTTTTTTTTTTTTAGCAAAAATCTTCATCCAATCATTTTCTTTCCTCTTATTCTTCAGGAGGTACAGAAGCGGTTCCCGGACGGCGTTCCTTTACTCGACCCCATCGATGACATGGGCATCAAAGACCCCGGCCTGAAGAAGGTCATTCAGAAGGTGGAGGCCTTCGAACACCGGATGTACACACACACACTCCACAGCGATCCCAACTTAGAATCCGTCTACTCCCTGTGTGAGAGGAAAGCACAGGTAAGAATGTGTTTGTGTGTGAACAAGTCAAATCTGGAGTAAATGTCAGACTTTACGTTGAGTCAAACAATAAAACAATGGATGTTATTTTAATGAAATGTGTACTTATTTATTTAGACAAAGCAGTTGTAGTTGAAAATAGCCAACAACCTTCTATTCCTACTTTTTTTTTTTTACAAACGCAGGAAGAAAGCAGCAATATTACATCATCTGCTCTCAAAGGTCACTTAAAATCAGCCTCATTATATAAACTGAGCTTTTTTTTATTGTGCCATGTCTCTTTATCTCCTCTGTGATGTTTTCCTGCACTAAACCAGCACAATCGATGTTTCAGACCTCCAGGTCCCATGCAGTTAAAAAACAAATCATTCCCAGCATCACAGAACAAAACGAGGAATTGTGTTTTCTGTGGGGATTTGACAGAAATAAAGAGGAAAAAATAGAAATAGAAACATCAAGTTAGAAGCTGCACAGCAGCTGTAACAGGCGGTTGATTTATTACAGACTGATGTAATTATGTTAGTTTAATAATAGTACCTTTTTTTACGTTGTGTTTTAGGTTGATGTGTATAAATTTGGATATTTAAAATGTCTCCCAGTTCCAGTGTTAAGAACCCTCGCTTTCTGATGGTCTATCATACAGTGGCAGAGAGAAAGTGAAATTCTTGGTACGATTTTTGAGAGGACAGCAGGTGGATGGATTTATTTTAAGAATCAAAAGAGAGTGTGGAATCCAAGGGGATGCCAGGGTAGTAGACCTTAAAATGGGGGCAGATGGACAGAAGATATTGTGCATCATAAAGATAAAAGTAATATAAATTCAACTGAAGATATTAAACAGAATAAGGGTCATGTGTTGACCACGTTTCATCCGTGGGATTTGACTGGAATCTTTCACTTACCAGGTTAACCGTCTAATCTGAATAAAATGATTTAAAATAAAATTTCTGCTTCCTGCTTTCAGAGCACACACCCTTAAGTTTTAAGGGTTTCTGTAATTAGAGTCCTAAAATGTCTTAAATTATGATGTTTTTTTTTTTTTTTTTATCAAGTTGAGTTTTAACATGTTAATCACAGGTCTTAAATGTTATCTTGACAGGACTGTATAATTTTGTACTTTTTTGTTCTCGCTGGACTTTTCTGTCAGGCCAAAGTTTGAGTCACACTCAGACACCTTCACTGTGTGTGTGACTCCAAATGGTTGAAGCTACCGGTCACTCAACGCTAACACACCTTGCTAATTAGTTTAGTTTTTTATTGTCTGTCATGGATACGTTCAAATTTATCACCAATTGGCTGGGTGAAGTTTGTTTGTTTCTGTGGAGATATATGGCTTAAATTTTATTTATAGCAGTCTTTAGAAGTCTTAAATTGGAGTTGGTGAAACCTAATTTGGACAATTTCTCTTTTCGAACCGTATGTGTTAAAAGATACAAAACAGACAGGTTCTACTGGTCCGATGAAACAAACCTGTTACACAGTTTGCAACAAGTTTGACATCTTGCTGTTGCATTTTAAAATAAAGTTGTATAATAAACTGGTGTTAGTATGTTTGGTCTCTGCAGCAACACCCTGACCACGTCTAATAGCAATCCCCCTGAGCAGAGCAACCTGTGCTTCACATGTTCTTTCATTTCTCTCCAGTGATCCAGTTTTAACCGCAGCACTCGCCTTATTTGCTTACCTAATTTGTTTAGTAAAACATAAACCTGTCCAACCTTATGAGCTGCAGCATGACCGACAAAGAAGTCTTTCATTTGAATTTATGACTCACCGAAGCTATAAAACCATTTTCACGTGTAGCTTGGTTTCTGGGAGGTGGCGGTATTCACTGGGAACAGAAACACTTAAATATGTTGAATTTGTGATCTTGCGACAATTTCTCAGCAACTCACAGACCCGCAAGTTCAGTTAGACGAAGCAATATCTGGTGACGTCTCGCCTAAAGAGACGTTGCTGATAAATGTGCAATCTCGCGTCTTTGGCTTGGAGGGGTTTTGGAAAGAGGTAAAAAAAAATTATTGGTGCCTCAAGATATGTACTTATCGTGTTGTAATTTCCTTGTTGTTCCTTCCTTTATCACTAGTTAATGTACTGCTTCAGATGATCTCACAAAACAGATGGCAGTAAAAATGACATGGCTTTTAAAGAGCCATGCTGTGTTTTTGTTTACACTGGTAGATCTTAATTTGCTCTCAAATCACTCTTTAAAACAAAACTCTTTCTTTGTGTGTGTGTGCTGTAGATCGCAGCTGAGGTTCGGACCGCCAAACGGGAGCTGAAGAAAGCTCGCACCGTCCTGCAGATGGACGAGCTGAAGTGCCGAAAGAGAGTCCTCCGAAGACTCGGCTTCGCCAGCCCCTCTGATGTCATCGAGATGAAAGGCAGGGTCGCCTGTGAAATCAGCAGGTAAGTTTTCTAAACTAGTCGTAGCCGTTTGTAGCAGTTTCCTCTCTTGAACTGCTCACTTTAGAGCTTCTCTGTGTGCGAGCTGTGAATGTGTTTCGCTACTTTTTATAATCATTAGCTATTTAGCGTAATTTTAGTCAAGTGCTTCAAGCCATAAAGAGAATGTTGAACATGGCAGCTTACCTTCAGCTACGAGGAACCAAATAGCTGGTGCTGCAAGATTTATATGAAAACATCCAATGAGTGATTCATTTTTAATTTGTTTTTGTTGGAACCCCTCGTTGAAGCAGTTGTATTTTAATGGTTTATACACATTTGTAAGAGTGCGTTTTGACCAGAGCTCTCTGGTAAAAACCCTATGGGTTCTTATTTAGCTTATCCTACAGGGACTCTGGATCCTCATGTCTCAAATTTTAAGATCTGAGTTTCTGTGAGAACAGTTTTTCTTGTTGTAACTCTGCCACATGTCCTCTCTGCCTCTGTTTAATAAAAACAATAAAAAGATGGCGTTGTACAAAGTGCTAACGGTGTGTGTTAACCTGTGCAGCGCCGATGAGCTCCTGCTGACAGAGATGGTGTTTAACGGCCTCTTCAACGACCTGACGGTGGAACAAGCCACCGCTCTCCTGTCCTGCTTCGTCTTCCAGGAGAACGTACGAACAGACACACAGAAACTCGCCCAATTTCTGTAACTCTGTACAAACACTGCTGACACAATCTGAACCCCATTCCAACCGAGTCCAGATCAGGTTGCATTCTTGGTCTGTCTTACTGCTCTGCAAACATAAACTAGAGGTTGATTTGTTTGTCCTGTCTAATGAAGCAGAGCTGGTCCAGCATCAGATTTTTCAGCAGAGCTTGTTTTTTTTTGTTTTTTTCTCCCTCTGGCTCTTACCCTGCAGATTTAATCCAACTTGTCAAAATAACCATCACTAAAGCTTGGATCCAATGTCAGGGAAATAGTTATTTAAATAATCCCAGTTTTCAGGCTTCACTTTTTTATCAGCGGTCTCCTCAGTCAGGCTCATATAAGGTCTAAACAGCAGCACATTTTGTTTGTTTTGCTCTCTGATCATTAATGAAGTCATTGCGGCCCACAGGCTAACGAGATGCCAAAGCTAACCGAGCAGCTGGCCGCGCCGCTCAGACAAATGCAGGTGGGACTTTATGACGCACGAACAGCTGGAGGGAATTCTAGCTTTAACAGAGATGTGAACACCGCTGTTGCTGCTTTCAGGAGTGTGCGAAGCGCATCGCCAAAGTGTCCGCAGACGCCAAGCTGGAGGTTGATGAGGAGACGTACCTAAACCAGTTCAAACCTCACTTGATGGATGTGGTGTTCGCCTGGGCCAACGGGGCCACGTTCGCTCAGATCTGTAAGATGACGGACGTCTTTGAAGGTTTGTTCCTGGCAGGTTTTTAACCATATCCGTTTCTCCCACTGTGTTCTTATGTTTTCTTTCTCTTTTTTTTTTTTATGTTGCCTTTTTGGGGGGTAAAGGGAAAAAAAATAGATTTATTGTGCGGTTTAATTCCCAATCCAAAGTTTTCCTAGAAGTGATCTCATGAGTAAAATATGGGATGGTACCATAGTAAGAAATATGAATCTGGGTTGAGAAACCCGAGGGAGGATTCGATAAACTCTCATGTGTGTGTGTGTGCGTGTCTGTGTGTGTGTTCTGGCAACCCAAAGAGAAATGAGAATTTTCTGCGATTATTCAGTCAGCTCTGTTAATTTAACTTTAAAATGACCTCTTGAGTGTTTTTATTTCCGTGTAAATGTCTCCAACACTCTGAGCTTTTGTTTTTCCTGCAGGAAGCATCATTCGCTGCATGCGGCGCCTGGAGGAGGTGCTGCGACAGATGTGCTCTGCAGCCAAAGCCATCGGTAACACTGAACTGGAGAACAAGTTTTCAGAAGGTGAGAAATGCAGAGCTGTTCACTTAAATTGATTACCTTTTCAGTGGAAACAGATCAAATGGGTGTAAGAATTGAGCCGTTCAGGTTTAAAAACCTTGATTGATCTTAATTTATTTCTTTTTTTCTTTTTTTTTGGGAGGGGTCTGAAAACATTACACTTTGTTAAAAAAACACAATCTTTTACTACTTGTACTTATGGTTGCAAATATTTTCATCTCTTGAGTAAAATTTAAAAGACTATGCATGTAGGCATTATAGGATTTGAGACGTAGAGCCTGCTAACATCTACTTGTATTTAAAACTGACGTTTAACTGGACCTGAATGCTTTTATTTAAAAAACACAAATCCCTACTAAAATATCTTAATGTAATGATGCAGTTATATATCTAACTTGCATGTTGACATGACTGAAAATTAGTTAACAATGTGCAACAGAACCTGTGAATAATTGTACAATTTTGTCACTTTTCTTTGCAGGCATCACAAAGATTAAGAGAGACATAGTTTTCGCTGCCAGTCTCTATTTATAGACACAAGATGCAACTCACAACTTCAACCCCGAATCTGTCCTACCCAAAGTTATCCGAACAACTTTCATCAGGATTTGCTTCCACTCCATTTTGTTTTCTCCATAACATCTTGATTAAAGATTTATTTTGGATTGGAGGCATCCAATTGGTCAGAAAACATTGTACATTCAAGTTTTTATTGAATTCATACATCAAACACATGCATCATTTGAGTTAATGTTTGTGAGTTAGATGGCTTTATTTTTCCTTATTTTAGACATTTGTACATAATTGTAACATTGTTTTTTTTTTTTTTTTCAATAAAAAGTCTGTATGGTGATTTGTTGACATACAGATTATACAAAAGCACATTGTTCTGTATTTGTTTTACATAAGATCCACAGGGAGCTGTAATAGCAGCCACAGCAGTCCAGTACAAGGCAACACAGGACTCAGCAGCCAGCTGTTGCATCACGCTAACCCAAAGCTACGAAACAAACACTTGGTTCATGATATCAGGTTAGAGAGCAGCGGTGTTCTCTGGCTTAGGGTCAGCTTCATCTTCTGTTAACCCTCTTCACTCATTCACTACTGGAGACATAAAACTGACCCTAAATCAGATCCGTGAGCACGCTGACTGCAGTTCAGGAAAAAGCACTAAGCAGGATTACATTCACAGGTTTCCGACGCGCCCTCCCTCCCAGCAGTGGTCAGATCCTTTTGGTGCATGCAGTTTTCCCTCCGCTTCAGTAGATCACGCTAATAGGTCCACCTCCTTTTGTTTTTTCTATCTTCAGCTTGCGATCTACGTCTGGACACTTTTCACAATCCGTCTTTCACACAAAGCACACTGGTAAACAAGCACGAAAAACCCTAAAGTTTGAAATTCAAAGAGGCCATGTGTGGTTCTGAGTTCAGATTACTTGAGGAATAATCAGGTAATTCAAACTAGACGTCCATGCAGTGTATTGAATGGGGGATTTGCTCGGGATTAAAGGCTTCGAAGCTGGAATTCTGGGCGTGCGTTGGAAGGAGAGGTCTTTTAGCTTAGCTCCACTTAGCTTAGTTGGGACTCTCAAAGTGGTTCCCGTTTGTGGGGGTCTCCTGCAGCGTTGTGTGAGGGATGTCCATCTCTTTACGGCACTCTGTTGTTTTGAAAAAGTCCGATATGAAGAAGACCTGCAGGAATCGGAAATAAAAAATAAAATTAAAAAAAGTTTATGCAATGCAGAACTTTTCATATCTACATTTTGTCACATGGACCACATGGAAAAATGCTTATTCCATGCAGACGTACAAAATGATGTGTGTGATTATGGACTGGAGATAAAAATAATGGTTTTCAAAATAATTGAAAATTATTTTTAAAAGGAGTTTGCACAGCAAGTCCTCCTTTGCGTATGTAGAAACTGAAATCTTTACCTCAACATTATTTTTTTGCTAATTTGTTCATGTCCAGTTAAGATTTCACACAGAGCTTCTGAAGGTTTCAGGTCTGGCTACAGGTTTTAAATTGGATTTACAACTGAACTTTGACTGGGCCATTTTAAACACTGATCTAAACTGCAGCGCCTGCTGCATGGTGGGGGTTGTTATCCAATCCAATGGTGAACCTCTGCCATAGTTTCAAGTCTTTTGAAGCCTCTAACAGGTTTTCATTGAGAAATCCAGAGTATTTTACTCCATCACTGCTCTAAAAATAACTCCTCCCCCTCTACTTTGCACATTTATCGCATTAAATCTACAAATTAAAAGTTTAATATAAAAAATAAAAAAAATCAAAAGAGTGTGAATATAATTGGAAGACAATTTAAATGCAGCTGGAGATGAAATATTTAATGACTCGACGATCGCAGCACGTACCACCAGCAGAGCCATGCCTGCGCCCTGCAGCAGCCCTGTCAGCACGTCGCTCCAGTGGTGTTTGTAATCGGAGACCCTTGACAGGCCGGTGTACACCGAGGCAGCGATCAGGAAGAACTGGAGGGTTGGTCTGAGCAGCCGCGCCCACTGGACCTGAAGCCGCGCCTGCAGGTAGAGCTGTGGAACGCAGATCGATGACTCATGTTCGTTACAGACAACACAAACGAGCCAAACTTGACTTCTGTAGAGGAAACGAGTGGCTACAGACACGTCATTTTAAAATAAAAAAAATCAAGGTCACTGATGTAATCAGTAGTGACATGAAAAATGAATCTTTCTAAATGTAATGATCTACAGCAGAATAATCTCTGGATTAAACATGTCTAACAGACATGTTTAATCCAACTATAATTTGTCGTCTCGCTTTCAAATGGTTTTGTGTCAAGAACACAAAGTTTAACCTTTGTCCCGGTCTGCGTTTTCGTGTTCCTTCCTGCTACACTTTACTGACGTAAATGCTGACCAAAGGCTAGCGCTTTCCATAAGTGAGCTTCCACCCCACAGGAGAAAGGAGCTTACTGCGTTAAAGCTGAAGACTTTGTCCCCTGGTCTATTTCTATCTGAAAGTATTGAATGAATCAGCAGCTCATAAAGTTTATCGGGGCTTGGCAGTAAAACCAGCTCTGGACAATCGCAGCAGGGTGCTACTGAGACTGTTCATAAGGTACAGGAATGAGATCTTTAAACATTGTGGCTTAAACGTAAATAAATATCAGCACCTGCCACTACAGCAAGACCATAAACAGAAACATCAGACTCAACTTGCCTGTAAATGTCACAGAAAATCTGACTCAATGCAGACACCAGATAATAGCTCCTGTTTGTCTTGTGTAGAAGCTGACTGGATCCCAACAACGTTTTTATGAAATTCCTTTAAATAGCAAGGAACACCTAGCCTGCAGCTTAAAAACAAAGGAGGGTTCAAAGTTTAATGTTCATTCCAGTCTGTACTGAACTACTGAACTTTAAGCTAATAATTAAAGTCAGAAAAAAAATGTTTTATCTACGTAATTAACTTAGAGTCTAGATGGAGATTTTGTTTTTTCCTAACCGGGGTTGTGGGAAGTAGTAATAAGCAGTCAGAGTCTTACCTACTCTCAAAAGCAGCGACTGTACGATTGAACTATTAAAGATAAGACGTTTTATTGAAGAATAAAACTATAAAGCTCCTAATAGCAGGGCCACAAAAGAACCTCTAAAGGACACAGTCCAGAGTGCATCCAAGAATGATAAAACCAATGAGCACTTTATTAAATAAATGAAAAATAATCAGTATTCTTCTCTAAAATGTAAATATATAAAAAAAAAACAAAAAAACTTTTTTTCCCAAAAGAACTATTGGTTCAAGTTGCATGTTTTCCAAATTCTAATACAGATAAACTTTTTCCACAGCAAATACAAGCAAGTAAAGTAAAGATAAGCATCATAATAGCATATAGGATTAATTGTTTTTGTTTTATTATTAATGTTTATACCTGTCCACCAACGAAAACTGTGAAAAACTGCAATAGATGCTTAGTGTCTCATAACTCTTAAGAAGTCTGTTTGGTACATTTCCTTCAGATTAAATCAAGAAATATGAGAACCAGATCAATAGCTAAACAACAAAGATCTTATCAGTTCCACTACAGCGGTGAAGCTTCACCACCCCTAACTCTCACTTTCAGTAACACTACGTTGTTCCCAGTCTTTACGCTGAACGCAGAGGGCTGATTGTGTTGGCCTTGTTTTATTTGTTTTTTGCTATCTTTGAAGTAAAACATACTGTAAATCAGCATGTTTAGAGATGTTATCTTGAAAATATTCCAGGATAAACCTTCCCACAAAATGCAAATATTTCCATTTCAACCTCCTTCCAGATTATCTGCAGTTCTTCAGTGAGCAGCTGGTTATTTTATCCAGTCTTCAGTGTTTACACTGAACTAAACATGTCATGTTCTGATTTTTTTTATCTGCAATTTATTTTTGATCCATATCAGTTAACAACTAAACATCAAACTTAGCTGTGTCTGACTGAGGTGATGCATGTAAACTGTATCTGGTATGTTTAAGTTAATACACGACACTGAAATCATAAATTAGACACGTTTATTAAAAACATTTCTGCTTAGCGTGCAGCTTGGTTGGAGGTACTTACAGCGAGGAACAGCATGCAGTACATGGAGAACGACGAGTGGCCAGAATAGAACGACAGTCTGCAACAGAAAGACAGACGCATGACTCAAAAATGGGACTGCGAGTGTGTGTGTGTGTGTGTGTGTGTGTGTCTGTGTGTGTAATCTGTTCAAGCAAACGAGAGGCTGTGCAAACATGCACTGCCTCAGCGGGCTTTTGTTCGTACACGTTTCGGAGAAATGATAACTGAGGGGGGATGTTGAGGTTCTATGGAGCTGCTCTTCCGAACTGTCCCCTCTGCCTTTGCTACTTCCTGTTTGAAACACAGTTGTTGTCATTTCACAGCTGTGCGTGTGTGAGGCAGACTGAGCTCGACCTATTAAGAAACCCACGTTTAAAGAAAACTCGGAGACGATGTTCAGCTCATAACTCAAAATGAGTGAAAGTTCGGCTCCCGCATGGGGCAAACTGAGGCTATCCACGGGGAAAATCTTGAAACCATCTTATCTCGTTGATAAATGTAAAACTATTTTACTTCTGGAATATTTTTATTTCCATTTTCCTTACAAATATGAAACAAACAGGTTTTCTTAAAAGACTGCTCAGATTTTATATCATCGATGTCTCCGTGCACTCTTACCAAACACAAAGGGAGCTAAATGAAAATTCAAACCACACATTGCAGATTTCTAATTGTGGGAAACTGAACATTTTCAAAAATGTATCAGACACTATAACAGAGCAGTGCCTTCACCTACAGCGACGTGTCCGTTTTACTGTTATAACTTGTACATTCTCAGAAAGCATGTGCTTAGTCATTGTGCTCCAAGAAGAGATGGGTTTCTTCCTGTGATATACCTTGCAAACAAATATCTGCCCTCCAAGACCAGAGGCTCTGTTTCTCCTGTCGGATCAAGAGTCGTGTTACAGTAAGATGAGGCTGAGCAGGACACCCTGACCAGCCCTCTTTCTTGTTCTGCTGCACTTTATCAGACCTATTAGTGTCTGGCAGGCCGTCCTAAACGCCCGGATGAAGCAGCTGGAAATCTGTGTCCCCAACATGAATCTTAAAAGCACCGGATATCTGCTCTTCAATCAGTGGATCCCTCTCTTGCACTGCCGTCACACTACATTTAAAAAAAGAACAAACAGACTGCCGATATGGAAAAACAGCAACAAATACGCACCGCGCCCTTGTAGATGTAGGTGACAAGGAAAAAAAAACCAGTGGGCACATGCAAAAGCAGCTAAAGGATAAAAAAGCAGAAGGTTTAAGAAACAAAGGGGAAACCTGGAAAGTACAAAGGCTGCTTGGCTGTAAAAGAGAGCAGCATTTTCCTCACATCCCAGAATAAACTCTCCAACCTCAGCAGTCCTCTGTGGTTTCATCTACAGTAGAATGAGGAGAGGAAATCCTCTCCTCCCAACGTTCTTCCTGCTGCTCTGAGCAGATAACAGACACGGGAAAGCTTCATAAAAATAAGCTTTCCTTTCCTGTGCCGTCAGTACAACCATCATCGTATTCCAACCGGTTTCCACTTTTTATATGTCATCTGCTTATAGCTTTTTAAAAACAGACCATATTTTCATTTTACATTTATTTGAATCTTTAATAACAATAATCCTGATAACTGACCGTTTTTTTTAATGACATTTAGACTGAAATATTCCAACCTTGCAGATCTGAGCTGAGTGAATTTAGCTCATTTTTTCCCCCACTTGTTTTATAAGTTCAGCACATACTGCTCAACCTGTTCTGGTTTATTATGCCTAGATGGTCGACAATGTGTCTGTGTAACCTTTACTTTCTGCGCTTCCAAAACAGATTAAAGCGTAAGGCGTCAGGGATTTTGATTTTACTCCTTCAGAGTTCAATTTCCAAATTACTTGGGCAAGAAAAAAAAAAAACAGGTTATCCTCTGAATGATTTTACACTTGAAGCTGCAAGTAAAGACTTGTAATCATCACATTTATCTGAACAAAGAAGGAACAAGAGGAGAAAAAGCTTTTATTTTCAGTAACTGCTGGTCGTATCTTTCTCCTCCATTGTGAATATTCTGACTCCGTTTAAGATATCATACAATGAGGAGAACTGTTTTTTTCAATACTCGTTCAATTCTTTATACAGCGGGGAAATTTTGATCAATGTTTTTCCTCTTTCTCAAATCTAAACTGGTTTGACATCAGGACTTTCTAAAACACACGTCCTCTTTCAGAAACAACCTGCTTTTTACTGTCACCGCACATCATCCAGCAAATAAAAAGTTAAAGATCTGAAGGCGTTTTGATCAGATGCATACCTGCCCTCGTTGACCATCTTCAGATTTCCGGTGCAGTTGAAGTTTTCGATGTATACGCCTGCTGAGCAGTTGATGAGTTTCCAGTCCGGTTTGCACACGTCAAGGAAGTGCGGCCTGAGCCGGCCGATCGAATACTTTGCGATGTCCGTCAGAGACTGGCTCATGCCGGCACCGAAGACGAAGGTACCGACGGCTTTGTAAACACAGGCAACGTAGTTGCCGAACGTTGATTTGGACTCGATGCGCTTTAGATAAACTAAAAGGCACTCGCCAAAGACCATCTGCAAAGGAAGGAGAGGAATAAGTTAGAGCTTGGCTTAAAACAAATGCCAAAAAGAAAAAAGAAGTAAAATCACATTTTAAGAAAGAGCAAAGAAAAGAATGTTTCATCTTGTGAATATTTGTCATGAAGTTGTTCAAATTACTGATGTTTTTGATTTTTGATGTTACGTTACTGCAAAAATTGGTATTTTTTGATCAAGAACTAGAAAAAGAGATTTTTTTTCACACAAAAAAACAAGCAAAGAATATTACAGCTGAGCATACAGACGAAGTTTCAAAGTCAGAATATCTTTTACTGTCTTCTTATTTTGAATAAATAAAAAAAAATAAGTTTTTTGTTTTGTATTTATTGTTAACTTTGGATAGAACCAGAGCCACTGCTTTTGCTTTTCCTTTTCCTGTTTGCTACACCAACTGGAGAAGACATAATGCAAAGACACTATAGGTCAGTTTCTCCACATTGCAGATTTCAAAATAAATAAAAAATTATCCCAGGAAGATGTCCACTTAACAAACATAATGTTTAGTTATCTTTTTCTCAAAGTCAACTGACTTGATAACAGTGCGATATATGTGATAATTGGCACCCCTGCTGGAGATGAGTAAGTAAAACCAGCCATATTTAACACAGACATACACAAAAACTGTGTGTTTGTGTATGAATCACACTTTGGAGATTTATTTTTTTCTTAGTGCAATTGAGTAACATGTTTCCCTCTCTTTCACATTTACAAAAATGGCCTTGTGTATAACATCTATACAACAGGATACGATGAAATTATAAATGGATAATTAAACATTCCTTGATGCTCTGTTTAACTTTAAAAACGTGAGTTATAGCTTAATAAAATAGCTCTCATTTATTTTATAGCATCTGTGGTGCTGGTTATTTTCTTTAAAATGAAAAATGATTCCCCAACGTGGGACGTTTTTCTCTAGGGTGCATTTTCTTTTATATATTTTGTGTGCGTCTGTGTGTGTGAGAGAGCATGCTGCTGGAATAAAAAAGATTTGGTATTTTAAGGGGTGCCAATAACCGTGGGGGAGGATGTGGCTTACATGTCTCTGTGGTTGAACTTGAAAGAGACAGCAGTGACTGTGCTTTACGAAAACCTGACAGATCAGAGGCCAACAGCAAAGCTTAAAATAACATCCGACCTGGTTAGCCTTTCCGCTTAACACTGACCCTGGAACAGCACAAACTGCAGCTGAATTCATGTGTTGCTATTATTTTGGATATTATTTTGACTTTCTTTCGAAATTAGCTCTCAGATTTAAAGTGATCTTCCCAATCTGCCATTTTTATTTACGATGCATCCATCTTAAAATACACCCTACGCATACCTCTATCTGTTTCATCTACAAGCATTAGAAAGATCACTTTCGTTGAAACAAGCTTGATTAACAGCGTTTTCTGTTGGCGAATCAGGACGCACATGCAAATGTGGAGAAATTATTTTAGCAGAAACACAAAGAAACTCAACCAATGTGTAAAAGAGGAAGAGATTAACACAGAACCAAAGGGCAGGAAGAGCTGTTAAAAGAGGCACAGAGGGGAACTGTTAGCAGGTTAAAAAAAAAACACTTACAATGAGTATTGTGCAGGGAATCATAACAGCTCCTAACAACTGATAGGAAATGGTGTCCTCTTTATAGGGGTACTTGATTGTATCGTCATTACAGAAAAAGCCTCGGCGGAAAGGCCTGTGCAGCAAATTGAGTATTGCAAACGGGAGTCCCGCTGGCAGAGAAGCAATGAGAGAAAGAGAAAATACGAGTTATAAGAGGGCGTCCGAACAAATTCCCATCATGCAACAGCGCACTCCCTTGTAAAGCCGAAGACTGCGGTCCGATGAGAGGGTCCCAAAGAATGAAGCAGCCCCCTGCAGGGAAGTGTCTTGCCCAGCTTTTCAGGAACATTGTTAATTGGTTAAAAGACAGTCACATGTTAGTAAAGAGTGAAGGTCAGTCCAAAACACAATCAACAGAGAGCATAAAAATGGCATTTCTCGTGAGGTTACAAATCATCGCGACCAAGAGCATCTTTGCTGCGTTCTCCTCTGAGAAGCAGGGCTTGTGTTTCCGAACAGGCGTCAGACCAAACAGTCATGACGGCCTGGAATCCTCTGGGTCTCTCTCCTCTCTCTGTATGGAAATTTCCTCTCCCTGAGAAACGATCATGGAGATCCAAGTTTCTTCAACCTCCCCCACAGCTCTCCCCACAAGTTGAATTTTTACACATAAGGACAATTTAAAGGTGCGTTTTGACTTTACCAGTAACCAGCAAACATCCTGGGCTATTCCCACTTATCCCAGTGTAATAACCAGAGCCAAATCAGAGAACACAAGTAGAAATTTAGTTTTTAAAAACAACTACCCTAAACCTCTGAGGATGATTGGAGGGCGTAAAACCTTTCCTGCTGATCAAATATTCAACACATTATAACACATGACTCTTTTCTTCCTTTTTCTCTTTCAATCATGATACACTGTGGGCATAAAGTCAATTAAAGTCTTTCCAAAAGGATGAAAAATACTATTACCATAAAGAATTTGCATGCTTGGTACTTAAAATACAATACCTTAGCAAATCTTATAACCAGGCACTTCTTTGCATTTGCGATATTGCAGAAGATTGAGATTTAATATATGGTGCATTTTTACTTACACAGCACAGGTTGAGCCAAATTCTGTTGCAGAGTAAAAAGGTTTCAGCATACAGTCAAAACACACCTTAAGTTCCCGAAGAAGCAAAGACAGTAACAACACACAAATGAGACTTTAGCACATATATTAACAAGCATGCATCCAGCTCCCATTACAGACTCCAGAACCAAGTGGTCCAGAGATGCATTCCAGCTGCCTGCATGTCTGTCAGACTGAATAACAGCAGCCGTGGAAAGATCAAATAACAGCTCATGTGTAACGCCTGGAATCTGCTCCATGCTCAGACTCAGAGATTGTTTGCTTCCCTTCAACAAATAATTGAACTTCTTAAGTGATTACTTATATTAGCTTCATTTTATTTCCTTATTTGATGTTTTTAAGTGGACATCCTCCTTCACATCAGTATCTGCTTAAGTGCTCGCTAATGTGCAGCCTTATCAGCTCTGACAAACCTCTCCCAACGTGGATATTTTTGACTTGCTAAACCAGGACGGAGCGTAGCCGTTAACGGACGAAATGAGAGCTTCTCGCTGTGGGCGTGGATGAAAGAAAGCCGTCGCATTTGTTTCGCCCGAGGCACCGGCCTGGGCACTCCTTGGACACGTGTGTTATGCTTGTGTTACGGCAAGTCAACATGCAAGCCCCGAGACAGGCTGCCGTGAGCAACTCTACTACTTACAGAGCTAATGGGCAGGCAGAGCCCCACAGAGTAGAGCACCGTGGAGGTGACTGTGCTGGGGTGGAAAGGGTACTTGATGCTGTCATCGCTACAGAAAAAGCCCCTTTGGTAGGGGCGGACCTTACCCAGGTTAAAGATTGCCAGAGGTAGAGCCCCTGTGGAAGAAGAGATCGGGACTGGTTAACACAGGAACAAGTCAGAGGTTTACAAAATAAAATCTGAAAGAAAAACAAATATTGTTAGAGTGTAGAGATTATTTCAAAATAAAAGCCAGTAAGGGTGTTTAGGGATGCGCAATTTAGTGGCGATAACATTGGTACTGGCATGTCAGCCGGTTCTTTACATGCTGGTGCTGATCTGATCAGAGAAACTGGGCCGATATTAACAATCCACGTTTATTTCCTTCAAGTTTGTGAATGTTTTGTGGAAGGAGCAAAGAGCAGGTATTTGGTATTTGTTTTGGCATATGCTGGTCATACAGCGGTTTTTCACATTATCAAGGGAGCTACATATGATATCTGTAAACATCAGCGGCCGTAACAGAAATATTAACATCAGATATCATCCCAGATTCTCAAATTGGTGCATCCCTACTGATATTAGTATCAAAACAAGCAAAATAATGCAAATACCTGCAATACTTTATTCAAAAGTTTACACATTTGAATAACTATTTCTCTAGTAACCTAATATTTGTGATTGTCTTACAGCTTAAAGAAGCATTAACAGCTCGATCCAACACACCGTATACTCATATTTTAAGAATAAAATTACATATAATCATTTTCTCCATTCCCACATACTTTATTTCTTTTTTTTAAATCTGAAAGAAATATGGATGCTTCTATAAACACACTTTTAGTAGTTTGAATTCAAATTGTGTCAAACTGTTTAAAAATCCACAAAGCGTCTTTTATTCCCACACCAGTTGGGTTTAAGAAACTGATTTCAGGCACAATTTTATGCCAAAAATCCCCCAATACACACTAGAAAGTGGATTAACATTAACTACAGAGCTTGATTATGTCAAGCTCTGTAGAACAGCAACCGTTTATGTAACAGAAAGAGAAACTTTTTCAGGCGTTGGAAACCCAAAACCAACAGATTGTTCATTTCCTTCTCCTTTCCTCAGTAGATTTACTCCTGCTGAAAAGAAAAGTTTTTAAAGTCGGAAATCACAAAATTTAACATCAATGCGGTCAATTAGATACTCAGCAGCGTTCTAGGGAAACGGGAATATCACAAACCCAATGCCAGAAACCACACAGATCCACTTCCTTTAAGTGTTCCTTTTTTTTGTGGAAATAACTGAGATGTTTTTTTCAGTGTGAAAAGAACGACAGCCATGACTTAACACTCCCTACACATAGGATACCATAAAGATAAAAAGGTCATGCTAATTGGTTTCGACAGTGCAAAGTCTGTGGGGAATGCCGCTGTCATCTCTCTGGCTGTTTGGCCTGTTTAACCCATTGTGCTGCAAGAAAGAGTCGTTCCCCTCATTCAGGCGGAAACCGAGTCGATTGTTGAGCTGCGGCCCACGTTAACGAGCAAGCGGACACGGCATTGCATGAAGATGCAGCTGAATCTCTGAAACTATTCTCCTGCAGCTGCACCCTGCGAAGCTGTGACGGCTGCAACAGCTGGAGACATTAAAAAAAAAGAAAAAACCTGTGCCGCAGTTGTGACACACACGACACAACTAGCAACAGTTTAAATGGTTTAATCTCACAACTCAAGAGTTACCAAACATCTTGAGTTCACACTGGTTTACTTCCTTCTAGAGGAACTTCATCGAGAACATTATTTTTGCAACGTAGACTCAAACGGGACAAGCAGTCTTCTCTGTGAAACATTCCTGTACTAATTGCACTCGTATGGCCCTACAAAATGATTTGCACCCCTAGTAAAGACATGCGTAAATACATCTGCCTTACTTGCATGGCATGTTCTCTTATCTTTACGATTTTAAAGAGTCACTTAAACCAACAGGCCTCTCTGCCACATCATGTTCATATTTAAGGGTAACAGAACGTCATGAAGCAAGGCAAGTAATAAAAAGTTGGACTATAGACTTTAAAATGAGGTTATTATTAAATGAAGGCGACTCTTAACAGGTGGGTTTTAGCCTTGATATAAAGCTGCAAAACGCTTTTTTTTTGCAGTTTTCAGGTGCAATAGATGAGGGCGTGTGCTAACTCTTGACTGCTCCTCTATTTACTCAGCTGGGGAAAGGTATAGCACATCCATGCGTTGATCTGTTTTAAACATCTGCTCAACGCTTGAATGGATTCGTAGTCGTTTGGTGAGATCGTAATGTAGAGCTGTGTGTCATCCGCGTAGCTATGGTAACCTTATTTTGTGTTATAATATGTATGTTTAAATAAAAATCAGTTGTGTGTGATTACGTTACTACAGTAAAATATAAATTCATTACCCATCTCTACCAGGGATAGGATAAATACAGAGCTCTGTCTTGTCCCTCTGCATTCATGTAATTTGCTCATTAAATGCCCATGCAGTGCAGTGTGACCGCAGACTCCAGCCCCAATCTCAAGACAAATGCTCAAAGACCCCGGTTATAATTTAATAATCTCGTTTACTTGGAAGACGAATCCAATTAGCAGACAGAGCTCAGCTCAGAGTCAGACAGCTGGCTTGGTTCTCACTTGGTGCTCATTTTACTGGGAGGATTTTCAATAGCTTTGTTGGCAGATCAGCCTTGGGTCAAATTTGAAAGTCTAAGCTTCGTTGGCCTGTCGGCATAGGCTGGTTGGATCACGGTTTAAATAACTTATTCAGCTGAAATTCTGTTTGTACAGCCTAAATCATTTTTTTAGTTAGATACCAAAACAAGTGGCCTTAAAAGCAAGAATCACTGTTCTCAACTTTTTTTTTTTTCTATAAATAATGCAAATAGAAAACAATCAATCATCCCTAAAATCTGCAAGAATGTTCCTACTAAAGTTCGAATACTTTGATATTTTCACTTAATTGTTGCACGCTTCATTTACCTGTAAGCTGCTTTAAAAATAATAATAATAATAATAAAATGATTTTTTGTGTCGGTTATTCTAGATCTTGCTAAAGCCGTTCACCTCTGCAGTCATTTGTTGAAATTAAGATTTAAACCACCCACTGCTTTAATTGACACCAAGTTCAAGTCCTAGCCCACTGCCTCTGAGTGAAGCAGAGTTTAAACAGTGATTTACAACATACTTTAACTGGGACATACTGAGCAGAAAATCACTGTCATGGGCTCATTAAAAAGCTGACTCACACCGACCCAGTCACTATCAGCACACTCACTTTTTCCTCTTACTCAACATCTGTGTATCAATAAATACATATCAATAAAAAAATGTTTTGGAATAGAGATTATATTATTTTAGCAGCAAAAGGGAAAAAAATATATAGAAGGAATCTGTTTTTTTTAAATGTGAATAACATGAAAGTGTGGTAGTTTTAGACAAGGTTGTGACACTATGTGAAACATATTCCTACGTTTAGTCTTTAGCCAGCTTAAGAAACAACTAAACAGTTTCAAATCAAGATAAAGTGTGTTAAAGTGATAAAAGTTAACACAGCAAATCAACCATTGATGGAAACATAGACGCTCCAGAGAGAGAATATCTAACTCTAAAGTGAGACAGTTCAGTCTGGATATAATAACCTGACTGACAATCTAACACAGCACTTTTGTCTTGATCTGTGTGACGCTGCTTCTACTATTATAATTTTCATAGGTGCTCATGCAAGACCCCAAGCCGGAAACCTTGTGGTTTGGTGAGCGGAGATCTTTTCCACTGTAAGGTAAAGACATGACTCATCACAGCATGTAAGCTTCCCATTCGGGAAATTCACGTGAGCACTTTTAAATCGTACGATCATGCACTGCAAAGGCTCAGAAATTCCCCATGTGAGCTCAAAAAGTCACTTCATGGAAACATTCAACTCTAAAACATAATCGTAATCAGGGCCGGTCCGAGGTTGAACTATAGAACCTCGCCAGAAATTCATTTGGGTGAAGCTTCCAGTTAAGCCCATCAGCTTAATTTTATATTTCCTGTGCTTTTATTTTTATTTTAATCGTTAATTTTAAACTACTTAAAGTTAAGTAAGAGTTCCTCATTTTTATAGATAGAACAGTGTGAGAATTATAAAACAGCGTATATGTTGTTGTTTATGTAAACAGTGAATTCAAGGAATTTCTGGATCAGGTGACAATGTTGTTCTGCAGGCGACCCAGTTCTGAGTTTATTCTAAGAAAATGCAGAAAGGAAAAAATCTACATCAGAGTGTCTACTCGGGCTATTTTTAGGACGTAAAGCCCAATAAGCAACATGTCACGGACTCAGAGGAAATGGACAATGTTACATTATAAAAAGTCAAACATTTTGTTTTTGTTTTACCTATCAGCCATGACACTCATTACCTCTGTTAGCCAGAGGCAATGAGTTGAGTGAACCCAGAAAGTAAAATCAAACAGTCAAATATTCGACTTTTCTAAAAAAAACATTTACAGAGTGCTGAACCCAGAAAGTAAAATCAAACAGTCAAATATTCGACTTTTCTAAAAAAAACATTTACAGAGTGCAAACAATGCCTTTTAAAAGATATATATAATTATGACTATGAGCTGGTGTGATCAACTTCAGTAAAGATACAATAATTAAATTTACAAAAAAAAAATGTTTAAACAAAAGCTAATTTTCAAAACAAAAACTCATTTTCAAAACTAACACGATAATATTAAACTTTTGTTTTGTTTTCTTCTCTTTTTTTCCCATACATACAGTTAAAACACAGGAGCAGGTTTTAGGCTACCGTATTTTCCGCACTATAAGGCGCACCTAAAAACCTTACATTTCCGCAAAAGCCGACAGTGCGG
>NW_006800039.1:27809-56571 GCF_000485575.1 Poecilia formosa
AAAATTTTGCTTTGGATGTGCGTTTCGGATCACGGTTCTCTTGGAACATCCGATGGCATCCAAGATTCAACCATGTGAGCAAGGTTCAAGCCCGTTTTAAAATCGAAGACTTTCAAGCTTGATAGAAATGTGCGGCTGCCCACATGGACAAACCAAAATGCAAAAGGGGACAAAGATGGACTGTTTGGTCACAGTGACATTAGACTTTTTTGCCAAAGTCTAATATAATTTGACAAAGTATGGCTAGAACAGTGAAAGGTGTCTACCTCCTTATTCTTAAACTCCCACCCAAAACTCAGACAAGATCCCATGTACCAATAAGTCAATGGTCCCAACCAGAAATCAAAACTGGTTTGAACTATGATTAAAAGCTATGCCAGAAAACCAAGCTATTGTTAAAAAAAGCATATGGTTGAAGTTAAACTTGCAAATGGGCATTTATGCAAATATTTATAGAAGTGCATGTCTATTTTTGAGCCTGTGTGTCCAATTTTGACTGTGTGAATCAAATAACATACCCAATAAATTCAAACTTGCAACAAATTTGAAGTTTCACATTGTATCATCAGGCTAAAAGCCCATGATGAATGCATTTAAACTACTCACTGGACTCATAAATGCATGTTTCTCACTTTTGATTAAATGTATCCAGACTTTTGCAGAATCAAATCTAATCTAAACTCTTCATTGAGGAAGATTGACACTTCAGGAACTGCATATTTTTACTTTTTAGATCCGATTTACATCATATGGTTGAGATCAATTAACTTTGCTTGTTGAACATGAATTCAACGGACAATAAAATATATATATATATATATAAATAGCTGGTGGTATTTTTTCATAGGAGTAAGTACAGATGTACCTAAACCACATTTTACATATGGAGAGAAAATACAAAATACAATTTTTCAACCAAACTCTTTCTCTAAGTTTCCTGTACACATATAAAAGAGTGAGTCTTGTATTTGGTTTACAGAAGGACAGCAAATTAGCCAACTTTACCAAACATTTCTTTCAGAATTACACAAAGCTAAGACACTGATTCACCTGCTGGCTGCAGTGCCTAGCCGTTCTCAGTCCAGAGTCATGTCTTCATTGGGTTTTGCAGCTTCTGCTTGCGGAGGTGAGCTTCGATCTCATGCCTGAAGAAGAGCATTCCCAGCTGGCCGTGCGAGGCCTCGTTCATGGCCTTGGACTGCATGCACATTCGGTACTGGTCTGGCGGCAGCTCGTCGGCGCAGTGCTTCTCGTGCCACAGGTGGAAGAGGCCGCGCGACGGCGCCCGGACGACCAGCAGGTTGCTGTGGAGGTACTTTCTGTAGAGGTGGACGTCTTCGCCGCCCCAGCCTTTGATGTCGATGTCAAAACCTCCTGGCAGAACAGACATGGTCATGAGAAGGTGCGTCAGTGTGTAATGCTAAACATGTTGCAGCATGGCTCACAGTTATGGTGTCATATTGACTTCCTGGAAAAAAAAAAAATAAAAAAATAAAAGATATTGTAAAAGAGGTTGCAGTTTTTCAGAGAGGGATTTGTTAGTTAGGGTGATGAAGGCTACTTCCTGCAAGGCTCACTACTCCCTTCTGTTTTATTTTGATTGTTATATCTGCCTCCATCTTTGTTTTATTTTAAATTTTAAAAATGAGATCACAAAACTTAACTTTGTTACAATGGTCTTATTGAAACTGAAGGCAAAAAGAACGCGCTGTGCTTCTTTAAAATTCAGGTTTTCACAAGTCTGGATAAACAACACCTGTTCTTTTCTGTTTTCTAAAAATATATTATTTATGTACCAAAAACCTCCAAAGCCAAATAAACAGCAAGTCCTAGATTGTCCTCGTGTGCCAGACAAAAAGTAAGCCGAAAATGAAAATGTCATGTTTGAAAAGGTAAGTACAGCGTTGCTGCTTCCAGACGATTCAGGAGGGAAAATAGATACCAGCTGCTAACGAAACGCAAAATGAATAATTGATCAGGAAATGCAGCCGTCTCTGCAAAAGAGTTGTGTGTTAACACAGGATGGAAGGAAATCAGAAATAACTTTATAGAGAATCTGTTGGTTACAAATCCATTTCTAAATTATAGGAACTCCCTCATTATATGGTGAGAATTATTTTTTTCCTTGGACATTGAGGTTAGATTTCAATCATTTTAATCAAATTAAATCATCTCAATACCTGGTAAAATATTACATGTGATTATAGATTCATAAATTAGTCACGACAAGCAGTGAACACTTGTTTTACTATGCCTGTAATTCATGATCTGACTTTATAATAATGGTTCTAAATTTGGATACCCTTATAAATAAAATAGAGGAAGCAAGATATAATTTAAGGAAGAGCTCTCTAGCAATAATCTACATAACTTCTATAGTTTTTGGGCTGAATCTAAATACAAGTTTCATGAGTTCACAATTAAAATGCCAAGGTGAGCGTCTTTTGTTATACATCTATTTTTATTTGCAGAGCAAGAGTGGGATTTTGTCTTCTGTAGCTAAAAGTGTTTTCACAGAGCTCAGACTGTTTTAGTGAGAGGGGAAATGTCTATGACTAAGACAGGAGGCCGAGCAGCCTTCTGTTAAAGCACTTTAGATGGTCATAGTCTGGATTGTGTTCACACATTACTCACTGCATGAATCATTTGGTTAGATAAATTGATCGAGTTAAACCTTTGACAATTAGTCCTGGAGTCTATGTGCAAACAAAAGCAAGTGCAAAAGGCATATGGATGGAAAGTTGAGTGAAAGGAAAATATTTTTGGTAAAAAAAAAAAAAAGTGCACAAAAAAGAAACTTGTGAAGCCAAACCTATTTAAGAATTTGAGGAAGAATATCAAGGCACACACTGAAGCTAGGGAAAGTGCATGAAGAGCCTCAACACATAGAATTATCCAGGACATTAGTCACGAGTAAATTAGGTTGTGTTACATCACTCCAGAACTAGAGATGCCAGGAGTGTTTTTATCATTTTAAGCACAAACCCCAGCTACATACTGAATGCATGTACTATACTGCACATAGCTACACTCTTGAGTAGGGTGTTAGTTATTTTTATAAAAAATAGTTTCTTATTGGTCCTATGCAATATTTCATTCTTTTAATAAACTGGATTTTGATTTTTAATGAGCCGTGAACCGTAATCATTTCAATTAAATCATCACTCTGTGTGTAATGAATCAATGTGATACACGAGTCTCACTTTTTCATGACAGACAGACAGACAGACAGACAGACAGACGGGACATAGGAAGATTCTGAGCTACACTGTTGCTGCTTTATTAAATTACCGTTCAGGGTAATATAATAAAACCAAAGCTCCGTATTGTGAATAGTAATGCAATCCTGAGCTATTAGTGCTCTGCTGTTTCTCATGTCCGTTCTGCAGCGGCACCATTAGGACAACAGCGAGGATATTACTGCCGCGTCTGATGAAGCCGTTTTTACTGTGCAGTGTCACGCCTCTACTCAGACAGTCAGCCCTCAGGAGGAACTGATTATGGATTCCCGAAGCCGTTGTAAAAGTGGTGTGACTGCTATGTAAATTCTGTTGTGTAACCCTCACCTATGTTGATAAAGTCAGACCTGTATTGGCAGGTCATACCAAAACCGAAATCCCTCCAAAAGCCCGTGTCTTTCTTGATCACCTAGAAGGAGAGTTGCAAACGTATTGTGAAACACGCACAGTAGGATTTGGAGACTTAGCTGCAGAAGAGGATAAGTATTTCTAAACCGTCTCCACAAGTAGTCAGGAAAATGAGAAAGTATGGATCATTCGTGTGTTACCAGTTGTTGCTCCACGGGTGGGATGTGCTCTGGACTTCCATAAATGAGGGCAGGGTTGTACTGGCTGAATAACACGGGGTAGAACACCTTTTTACCTGCGGGGACAAAGCAGCGTTTGACATTTGCTGGTGATCTTAGTGATACTTTAGTCAGCCAGAGTTTTATTAGTCCCAATAATTATTTCGCTGGATGGAACCACCACCGAGATTTCAGACTGAAGCATAGAGCAAATGTGGTGATTGATCACATTTCACACCATGTACCCTTAATTCATTTATTACCAGTGTGAAGTTTAATTTAACCTCAATTACACATTTCCAAGTCGAAGCAGTTTTTTTCCCCTCAGATATCTGCAGTTCGTTTCTCTCTCCAGTCTTTAAAATGTCTATTTGGGCCCAGAGGGAGTCCCTACACCGAAACCGTATCAGCACAATGTGAAGTGCTTCTATTCTGGGCTCCTCCTGGATTTCTGAACTCCTCGTCTCTTCTCCGACAGCAGCACTTATCATGGAAAACGACACGCCGGTGACAAGAAATGCCAGTGGAAAGTTAATTACCAGATTTGTCAGGGTGCTGCTGCACACAACAGGCAGCCAGGATCTATTCCTTTCAAGTGTGGAGGTATGAAAACGAAAGATTCAAGAGAAAAACAAAATTTGATAGAAAAGATGAAGGGAATTTACTGTCTAGCTCATTTTTAGCTGTGTAGGCAAAGTGTTTTCACTTTTAGTTTCGAAAAACAAAGGGCTGAGAAGTGGAAAAGGATCCCATGCTCACTGTGAAGTATGGTAGATGATCTATGATACTGTGGGTCACTTGGATTGTTCCATTTTGTCAGGTTTTATCGATGTATACCTCCACCTTTTACTGTTAGAAAGCCCTCTAAAAATGAACCAACTCACTTTCTCCACTTAGTTAATATTAATGGAGCCTCTCGCCAGAAATAAACATCTGTAAAATCAGACACACACTGCTTCTGATTATTGTGTGAAGCTACAATTAGCCAGAAGTAAAAGCTGTAATGTTTTCAGTGTGGAAGAGACTTTGGGTTGTTTTCTGTCATAGAGTTCGTGCAGCACATCACCTGGCTGCGTGTTGAGTCTGCAGGTGTTGAGGAAGTCGGCGGTGAAGTAGATGTCCACATCGCAGAAGAAAAGCAGCACATTGCCTCCCTTCCACGCCCGGGCCCCGACGTCGAGGCCCCGTCCCCGAGAAAATTCCTCGTCCAGCTGAAGCAGCGTGTAGTTCTTGAAGCTGGTCTCCCTTTAAAACGCGGGCACACACACACACACACGTCATTAGAGAAGAAGTATTTATTAATTCTGTTTACAAGTGTTTTAAAAGCATGGATGAAATTGTTCTCGACAATTTTCTCAGACAGCTTTGATTTTTTTGTCCTGTATGTGGCTGATTAATGGCATTATCTCCCATCTCTGAAGCATGGAGATATTATTTAAGTGCAACAGCGTTTACATGCATCGCCAATGAGCAATATCATTAAATCATTAAAAAAAAAAAAAAAAATCCTGAAGACCTGAAATAGAAAACAGCTTTTAGACTTGGTAGACTCATTTCAGTGCTGATTTGGATCTAGATGACTGAAGAGGAGTCACCAATTCGGGCCGCAGGAAAACGAGCCCGTCTGTCTCTGTGGGTTTTCGTTGCTGTGGCGCGAGTAAGGAGAAACAGCTGGATCCAGATGCACACAGCTGTGGCTTTTTCTTTGATCATAACAATTCACACTGTTGGTCACTAATCCTTTACTCCAATGTGCGCCCACGTAGACACACAGCAGATCACACACGCATATCCCCTCATCTTTTTCACAGGGAAAAAGTGGCTCACGTGTCCAAATTTAAAGAAGAACACACAGATGGAAACATCATTTTTCATACAAGTGGCTAATAAAACGCATGGAAAAAGCAGCTACAAAGATTTCGTTAGAGGAATTCACTGTAACGAAGGGAAAAAGTTTTTCCCTTTAGGTAGTTTGAATCACTCAGAGTGTCATCCCTCTGCTACGTAAGGGATTTTAAGTCCATGAATGGTGTGCATTAGCATATTGTCCTCTTGCACTAATGCGTAAACACCTTTGACACATTCCAAACCTTTCCGCCTCTCCCATAAATACGACAGCGAAACCTTTTGATCCTGAATATCTCTCAACCTAAAAAAAAAATAAATAAATAAATAAATACCAGCACCAGGATGCACCTTACCGCTTATTTATCCGTCTTCACATTCCAAAGATTTCTGATGACTTCAAACTTCCAAGACGTATGATGTTCGCATGTAACTACATGTCGGTGTGTGTGTTGTGAGGTGCAGTCGGCTGACGCGCAGATAACAGAGTCCATATCTGTCAGCACAACATGAATCCAAACAGACCGAGTGTCGGCATGGAGTCCCAGGAGAGCAGGACCGTGTGCAGCCGGCACCAAACTGTCCACAGATGGCAAACTGCAGAACAATGACTCTGCTTGTTTTGATCGACTTTAACGCGACTCCAGCTGCATTTGTGTGTTGATTCAGTCTCAGCTTTTAATGTGACAGGAAGTGAGTGAGAGATCAACCGAACCCGTAAACTGTTAAGAGGAGCGCCTGCAAGGATTTCGTCAGCATTACGGTGCCTTGGAATAGCATTCAATCTCTGACCTTTTTTCACGTTCGGCCACATTGCGTCCACGAACTTTAAGATGTTTTATTCTGATTCTGTGTGGCAGGAGAACACAAAGAAACGCATAAACTGTGAAGTGGAAGGGAATTGCTACATGGAGCATTTTAAACTCGTACCAAATTCTAAACTAAAGTAAACCTGGACTCTAACTGGGGCATTATAAGACATGAAAAACTTTGATCTAACCCACTCCATTATGACTGACTGCATCTTTAAAGTTATCCTCCTACCTTCTGGTGAACCTCCACCACAGCCTCAATCCATTTGTAGTCTCTAACAAATTTCCTTTCATAATCCGTCTCTGTTCATCAACACTCACCAGCTTTCCAAGTCCTGGTTAAGAAAAGCATCTCCAAAACATTGGAGGAACTGCAGCTCTCTGCAGATCCTCCAGAGGCACAACGTGCAGCTTGGCCTCTTTTTTGATTAATGATTGATTTACTGTGCCTTACGGTGAACCACATCGTTGCGGGTCTGTCTAGGGTTTTGCCATGGTATCTTCATTTTCAGGTGAGGAATTGAAGAGTGCCTCATGGGGTGTTCAAAGCGCAGCAAATTATTTTATAACCAAGCTCTGCTTTAACATTTTCCACAACTTTATCCCTGACCTTTCTGCCGTATACCTTGGTTTTCATGAAGTTGCCGAATTGCATCTTCTCCAACAAACCTTTGAAACCTTCGCAGAAGAGTTACTGATATTAAATAACACAAAGGTGGACTGCATTAACTCTTTAGCTGACTTCTAAAGGCAAATAAACCTCGGGTGTATTTGTAAAATAAAACGTATAGTATATAAAGCTCACATATGACTTTCTATCCACTTCCCAATAGGAACTACTTTGTGTAGCTCGCTAAAATAAAATCAATTAGACATTTGTGTATTTGCTGAAAAGAAGATGTATATCACTAAGGTGTCATTCGATAAAAAAAAACTTTGACCTAATTTTTTAATTGCTCATACTTAACTTGTTCTTTTTCCTCTGTGCTTGGAGTAGTTTACAGCTGGAACAATTAGTCTGTGGGCGAGCGTGACAAGAGTGAGGACAATAAAGAAGCTGCATTCAGCTCACACCACTGTCTCTTTCCTGTGTTTTGTCTAGACATTGGAAAGAAAGTGTCACTCGTGAAACAATATTTTTGTTCCGATTTACTGCTTTGTCCTGTGGCCTTTCACCTATTGAAAGCCAATAAACACAGCAAGAGGGGTGGGGAGCGATATTAAATCCAAAGTCTACATAAATGTACCCGTTTCATGATTACTTAGGCTGCAGCCGCAGTTCAGTTTGCAAACAATTCAAGAATGCATTAAATAAAACAAACGGCTTTAAAAAAGGTACAAGTGGGCGAACTTTGGACAAATCCCCAGTGACCCATTTTGTACCGAGCTAAGCTAAGTTTCTTGTGCATATTTACATTTCAAACACAGCCGAGGATAATCCATCACTTGTTGAATGATGCTGATAAATTCCTGGTTATTTGCAGTAGTGGACGTTGAAAGCCAGGTTTTTATTTTGTTTTTTTGTTGTTTTTTCTTTGAAAGAATTGGGTAATTTACCTTTTCATAAACTGGTAGGGAAATCCTATTAAAATGAAATCACTGACTGAATTTGCATGTTGCCCAAACAGAATGCGAAAAGAAACTGATAAAGAGGGCGCAGCCAGCCAAAGTCAGCGCAACCCTACTTAAATCCACGTTTTCATAGACGCTTTTATTATTTTGATCTTTTGTCACCCACACATCGCCACACCCCTCCGCTTGTTCCAACAGATTCCTTTTCACTACTGCAGATGAGATGGTCTGCACCCTGTTTCAGATGAAACTATGTCAGAAAGAAGTCTGAGAAAAAAAAACTCCCACAATACGTCTCAGCTGCAGGTCTTATCCTGTTAGCTACACTCGGTAAGGACAGGGTGGAGGATGCTGAGTCAAAGCGTGACGCTTGTTGATGAAACAGACTTCGGTCTAAGCCCCAAATCTGTGGCTTCTGTTTACTCCTGTCACTTTTGGTTGGAGGCCAACTGAGCCTGCTTCCTGTAAAAGTAATGATAGTGGTATTGGTTTTTAAATGGGAATCCCAGTGCCATCATTTTGCTCGAGTTTGGAAAAAAAAAAAAACACATTCAATAGCTATTGAATGCATTGTCCTCATTTCTTTTCATACATCAAATGTCTCTACAATCAATACTATAGCATTGTATTAAATGGCTTGGCTTCTAGTCAAAATGAGGAACTGAAGCATGCTGCTCTGCTCTGCTCATTCCTTTAGTTAGAAAAAAAACACAATCAGTGAAGTGAACAATGCTTTATGGGATGTTCAAACCGGCTACAAAGGAACCCCAGAACAAGATTCAAAGAAATGCAGGATTTACTTGCCTCAGTTAAGGTCAGAGGTCATGTGTCCACCATAAAAATAAAAAAAAGACAGACTGCGCAGAACACATTTTGATGACTGATGAGGACCGATTAGACAAAAGCTAAACTCCTTAGAAGGTGTGTGTCCTGTTATATCTGGTGTAAAAGTAACAGCTTTACAGAAAAATAGCGCTATGTGGAGGTGGTGTTATGATCTGAGGTTATTTTGTTGCTTCAGGACTTCATGTGATTATGCGACATGAGCTTAAAAAGGATGTTCATGATTAAAAAACCTCTTTGTGGCTGAATTACAACAATTCTGCAAGTCCTCCACAGCTGGAAATGACTTATTGCAAGTTATCCCAAACACTTCATTGCAGTTGTTACTGCTGAGGTTGGCCCAGCCACTTACTATGTTTAGGTGGCAGTAACTTTTTCCACACAGGGATACGCAGGTTTGGATTTTTTTTCCCTCCCTTAATAAGAAACAACTTCATTTAAAAACTGCATTTTGTGTTTACTTGTGATGTCTTTGAATAATATTTAAATTGGTTCTGTTCTGGAAATTAGGAAGTCATAAGCAAGTCACACTTGCTAATGTCAAGTGTGAAAAAGGGCTTGTATGTTCATGCAAACAAGTCTATCATGACAGCAGCTAAAGTTAAAGTTAAATAAATAGCTGATCACACTCTTAGGTGAGCCTCGACCAGACTGGGGAGACCAGGGCCCCGTCCTGGAGCCAGAAGCTCGGCGGCGTGTGCCCAAAATATTTCAATCATTCTCAGTTGTGAATATTTGTCTGTTGGTTAGCAAGGTCAAAACAGGAAACCATGCAAATGCTTAGCACCATCATTTTAATAATATTTTCGTTGTGAGCTAACTGAAGGATGAATTTTACACTGACATTTTTTATTTTGCATGATTCTTCACGAGTTCCACCCTGCACAACCCTGGAAACAAAATGACTCATGCTTTATTGTTGACTTAACTGTCTGCTTTGTATGTAGAATGAAGGTTGGTTGATTTTTTTCCCTCTAAACAGTTGCGTAAAAGACAAAACTACCTGGTACTTTAGTGAGCCAGATAATCAGTAGTCCACACGTGTAATGGGAGGGTGAACGCAAGCCGGCAGAGGCCTCGGGCAAAACGGTTCCACGAGTTAATGACGCCGAGTAATTTGTGCAGTGCATCTCTGAAAGATCTGCGAAAGAACATGAAAACTGTGCAGCTCCGATTTGTGAGCCTTTAAATTCATTCAAAACCTCCCTGTACTTCTGACCAGTTAATTCGTCCTTGGGGGGGGTTTCACAGGATTTACTTGAGCCATCCGAGAAGTGACTGAAATGCCACAAATGATAAGGTGCGACTTATTAAAAGGAGAGAAAAATAATGGAAATTGTTCAAATGAAATGATTCACCACGTCATGCAAATGTTTTCTTTTATCTTTTTTCCAGTTTTCTACATAATCCTTGTTTTTATCTTTATCCTTGGGATTTAATGTTTTTTTTCTCTCTCCGTGTTAGCACTGCTTCTGATCTCATCTTCTGAGTTTTTCAGTTTTTTTCCCCTGCAGCCATCCGCTCCTCTCTGTGTCCACAACACAGTCATTATTTATGTGTATTGACTGACTGGTATCCAGTTAGATCAGATCACTCGCGTTTCTCTCTTCTTCACACGCCGTCTCCCTCCCTCTCCAATCATTCCTGCTATTCCTCTTTGTTTCGCATCGTTTTATACCTCCATTCTGAGCCACATAGGGCTCATAAACTCACAGGACCCCCTCTGTGACTCGGTTTGAGGCTTTGAAGTGCAGGATTTCAAAGCCTTATATTTGAAAGTACAGCTTCTGATTCAGTCTATTTTTAACAGGCATCCCAAGTGTCTGGCAGAAAAAGGTTAAAAAGTGAGAACCGACTTTCTTACAGGTTCACCAAAAATGTTTTCCATGCATCTAAATAATACACAGCGAGAACGTAAACTGTGTTAATTGAAAGCAGAGTGTGACTGCAATGTGATCTTGCATTAGGAGTGGGGGGGAAGATCAACTTGCTTGAGGCTATTTGTGAGAAGAAACAAACTAAGCCAGTGGAGCTGAGCTGAATCTGTTAAAAGTGATCTGCAGAAACAGATCTCCGTCTCAAATGACGCCGACATCGCTGCAGGGAAAATTATGCCTGGGAAATAAAATGTGTTCATCTACAGTTTCATTTATCCATGTCAAAAGTTCAATAACATTCTGTGCAAAGGTAAAAATGTAGAAACGGGAAGGTTATTCGTTCCGATTTGCTTCTTTTAAAATTGATTCCCCCCCTCAAATAGATGCAGCAGCGTTTGCATCCTCGCCAAAGGCAGGGAATCCCCTTCACCATTTTCCTCTCATTAAAAAGAAGAACCCAGCCTCTGGAAAACTTTATACTAGGGAGATATTCATGCAGACATGGCTTGATTATAAGAAACGCCATCCAAATTGCTCTTAAAGTGACTATTTACAAATTAAAACAAATATGTTGGTAACAAACAACTTTCGACTTATGGTGAGAAATATTAAACAGCTAATTAACAAATATCAACTCCAGAGAAAAGCTGAGGGGTAATATTGCATTATTTATTATATGTTAAAACATTTTTTTATTTCGTTAATACTTGTGACGTGCGGGATTAATAACAATAACTCTTTTAAACCACTAAAAAGGTTTGATTCAGATTGTAAGTTTTGTTGTTTCGTTTGTTTTCCTACAGATACGATGAAAAATGAAAATTAAAAAAAATAATAAAAATCACAAATTAACGGTGCTTTTTAATTTCAAACTGTGATAGATCACACCCTGATGCGTTTTGCTGTACTCTAAGACGAACCCTAAATCTCTTTGGGATCCCATTTCATCCAAAACCATCTTTCAGAGATCCCATCTTCATTTTTTTTTATTTTAATTTTTTTACAAGTTTGCTTTTCTTTTTACTCATTACTGAAAGTTTAACTCTGCCTGTTTTAGAAATCACCGACAGCGAGACAATGAGACGTTGTGCAACACTGGAGATGGTCCGACTGCTTCAAGGCCACACGCAAACCTTTGGGCCCGCATCACCATAGAAACCCCTCAGGGAATCAGTCACTTCAACTCGCAGTGGACCTGACTCCCGATCAGCCAACAGCTACTGTCTCCCTAGGTGGTGACTGTGCATGCGTATGTGTGTGCGTATGTAGAAATCTGTGCAAAAAGGGCTGAGTGAGTGAGGGATGATTGCAGGCATGTTGTAAATTATCAGTGTTGGCTGGAAGCTTTTCAGCTCTTCTGTACGGGTGACACGCTGCTCCATTATTCATTAGATACATGAGTGGCTGTGGCAGGATGAAGAGCCAGGAGGAGTGTGTATGTTTTGCATTTGTGTGTCATGACAGGAAGAATGATTACAGAGGAGATTATTCTGGTTACGTGTGGAAAAGTGGCCCAAAAAAAAAACAAAAAAAAACAAACAACAAAAAACACATATAGTTTTGCAGCGCTTATTCTGTTTGTTTTGTGCAGCATGTGATGCAAAACTTGGCTGAACTTGGCTGCAGATCAGACTCACCTAGATGTGTTCTCCAGAGTGCTCCGGACTTCACTCATCTGCTCTTTCCCAAAATACACCACGGTCAGATGTACCCGGCCATCCTGACGCACACAGACTTCCCTGCACACAAAGGATGGGACGTTAGGGATGAAAGCTTTATGTAAACCGAGCGGAGACTCGAGGGGGTTGACAGGAAGAAGGAAAATCAAGGTGACAAGAGTTTTTACAGGAGGCTTCACAGTTTCACTAGGGCCAGAACAAAAGAAGAGGAACAAGAGCTTCAGTGCTGGGCTGAGACTCTACTTTTAAAAATCAATGCACGTCGATTTATGATGATAAAATATTCTTAATGAGGGAAAGGACAATTCTCACTAGACACTAGAATATTTTCAGGCTGCACATAGTTAAAGTAACATAACTCTGCCTCTCTCTCGCCTGCTGCTGCACACTGCCAGTCAGCTGGCTGCTACACCTTTCCTTTCTCAAATAAAATACAAAGTTCAGCTGCTTACTCAAAAAAAAAAAAACCCAGCAACATTTATGATGTGGAAACTGAAGAAGCATCACCCGTCGCTTCTTTTACGATGACGGCATTTTAAAACCGCTGTTGGCGAGCTGCAAGCTGCTAAAAAGCCAACTGAGAGGATAGTGAGATTAATTAACCAGCCAATATCAGAGTATTATAGATGTTTTAGACTGAGAGAAGCAAAACAGCCAAAACAATCTGCTTGGTAAACTTGAAAAATTACTTTTGAATGCATCACAATCATTCTGTGCAACCAATACGCCGTTTCAGCTGCATTCGGAATAATTGTCGATTTTTTTTGCGTTTCACTTTACAGTTATTAGATCATGTTTTTGAAATTCTTTTTTCATATTCGAGTAAAATCCAAAAGGTGGTTTTTCCAAAGTTTATCATACCGTGGGAATCTCATGCCTAACTTTAGAGAAAATGATGTCAACGGCAATGTGTAGGAAGAGATCAAATAAAAAAATGGATAATCCCACGGATTGATTTAGTAAGCAATGCAGACTCAAAGGAAACAACAAAATAATAAATGGACGAAGCCAGATGAGATCGCCGTTTCCACGAAATGTGTCAAAGCGTGACCAAGCCGCCCACATATGTTCAACGACCCATCCACGTATCTATTATGTAAAGGTTTTTGCACTTTTACATTTAATCTGTGCACAGAGACGCAAAATCAGCCCCTCATGCTCCTGTTTAATGTGATGAACGACGCGCAGGCAGCCATTATTCCAGCTCAACCACAGTTAATGCTCAACACACGGGCAGAGGGAACGGCTCTGCCATCTTTGCACTTTTGATGCAACATTTAACATCTTCTCAGGCATATTAAGCAATCTTTTTTCAGATATATATATATATATATATATACACACACACACATTTTTTTGTTTTTTTGGGGGCGGGGGTTGTTCCTGCTGCTGGAAGAGGGGAAGGAATATCCACTGTATTGTATTACTCCAATAATAAATCTACAGTGGCACTCCCAAGATTAAATCAGCCGATTCTACTAACGCAGGGAGTTGAATGCCGTCTGTTTGCTGAGAGCAGCAGCTTGGAAACTGATCTACATGGAAACGTGCAGCATAAAGGCTGTCTGTACACAAATGTAAATATATGCGTTGTGAAAATAAATGCAACTGTATGCACAGAGGTGATTAGCTGAGAATTTTGAGGAGATTCAAAATGAATTTAATAGATATTGCAAGTTGGACAGCAACGTGAAGTTTGTTTAAACTCAAGGTCCATCAAATTTATAAAGGAATGGAGCTTAATGTCGCAAAGTATTGCTTTCTCTTTTTGGAGCAAACTCTTCTTGCTACACAAGGGGATGTTGCTTATTAAGAAGTGTTTTGAGGGGCAGATTAATATACAGACTGACACACATTTGGCAGCAACAATGCACCTTTAAGGTAGTCTGCCAACATTAATGAAATTCAGAAAAGGAGACAATATAAGAACAGAGGGACCGGTTCATGCTGGAAGAAAGAAAGTGAAGTTGAAGTACTGCAAGGAAACTTAAGAAATTTGTGTTTATAATCAGTTGTCGCGTCTTTAAAGTAGAGCTTTTATTTTAAGATGGAGTGGTTTCTGTAGCAACATTTCAACTGTCAATCATGATAAAAGAAGTGGTTGCTTAACATGGCGGGTGTTACTTTGGCGTAGCATCAGGAAGTCTGCTTCCTTTACAGAAACTAAACAACAACATTTATCTAGATACACTAAAGCCCTGTGATCAGAGACACCATGAGAAATCATCTGGTGACTGGATTTGGATGAGTTTTTAAAGCTCAGATGAAAAAAAATATTAGTAGCGCAAAGGCTAAAATAGATATTCTGTTAACTACGATTCTTCTTTAAGAGCAATTGGAAATGCGGAGGAAAAGAAATTGTAATTTTTACAAAAAGCCACATCTTAGATTCTCTCCTGGTTTTCACAAAGGAAACATCCATGCAAGCCAAACGAAACTGGGTGGAGATGCCTGCAGGAATTCGATGGAGATATGTTAAACACAACACACATCATGCTGCAGATTATTTTGATTGCATACAGGCACACAGGTGTGCTCGCAAGAATTCCCCCAGAAGCATGTGTAGAAAATAAATTCTCGTAAACCCCCACAGGAATCACGACATTTTATTGCCAATGTATATAGGCTGGTGTTTGACAGCTCCTCCTTTTTCATGTGAATATTTGATCTATTTTTGCAGGCCTCTGATGGTACATTATTTATCGTCAGGGATACAAAGATTATATTCCAAATATTAATGCGCCTTTGTACTTACGAGCTTAAAAAAAATGGATTAATTGAAGAGCGAACAATGGATCTGTATAATATTAGAGTTTCACTTCTGAAATGAGTGGCAAAATATATTCAACTCGTCTTTCAAACCTTTGGTGGAAGAGAAGCATTTTCTCCCAGTCTGTGAATAAATACCCTTTTGATTAAAAAAAAAAAGTTATTACTAAACATTCACACATGCTGTGACACACGCTGCTTTCCTCACTGCACTTTTATGAGCAGAACGTGTTTGCTCAGCAACTCCACGTCTTTTAAGTAAGTACATTTTTGCCATGTTGTGCATCAGCCACAGCGGGTCTGCCCAGGGGTGCATTTTAATGGGTTGCAACGATTCAACTAAGCAGGATTTACCATGTAAAAAGCGGCGTGATAAGTAGCAGCAGCAGCAGCACAATAAATCACAGACATTAAGGACGACGTTTCCTCGACTGGTTGTAGCGGGCTGCAAGCATGTTTCACTGTTGGTTAGCTTATTGGTTCACTGTTGCTTACTGCCTGTATATTTCATCAAACACTTTGTCGCATGCATACAACCCAAGATCTGCTATTGATTCGATTTGAAGTACTTTGGGACGCAAGTTATGTCATTTTTTAAGGCTACAAAAGTTTCCAAGTGAAAACTTGGTAGGTTTTGAAGAAAGCTTTCTAACAAAAATAACAGAATTTTTTTTTTTACTGCAACAGCTTCCTTTACATTCACAAGCGTCAAATACATTTCCCATGATACAACCCCAGGTTTAAATTCAAAAAGCAGAAAAAAAGGCTGTTGACTCTTCCAGTAATTGTCACAATTTGTGTACTTTATCACATTTTCCTAATTACAGCAGGTGTGGGAACTCGTGAATAATTCACGGTGTTTCAGTGGCTGCTATATAAAGCTGTAATGACGAGAAGTCAATATAAAAAAACCCCCATCTGCGTACCTGAAGTTGTGCATGAACTGTTTGAACTTATCGGCTCGTCTCGAGAGCGGGACGATGATGTTAATCATGACATTGGTTGTGTCCATCCTTTCATTTTTGACCTTCATCAGAGGTCCGAAGGGTCGGAAGAGGACCAGACGTCTGAATTCGTGACTCGCCTCCCCTCTGAAGGTCAGCTCGTACAGCGTCCCTTTGTCCCTCTCTGTACGACTGATACCTAATGGAGAAGAGATGAACTTATGACCAAACATGCATAAAATGCGATAATGTTAGTGTATGAATTAAAGGAACATAAGAAGCACTTATCAGTTATTTATCTTATTTTCAACAATAGAGAAATGGCAAATTTCTCCAAAATATGAATCCCTTGACTAAAATAGTAATTTTACTACAAGTTCTGGATAAAACAGAAAAAAAAACTGAGGTCTTGCTTGTTAAGGTTCAACCAAGAGAAGAAAAAAAAAAGATTTTAAAACATATTTAAAATGCATTTAGTCACCTCAAACAAAAGTTGTTTGCAATTCGTCAGACAGGATTTGGCAAGTTTTATTTTTTCCTTTCTGTAGGTGTTAATTCATATATTTAACTCTGCTGCTCTAACCACAAATGTATTTCCTTTCAAATGTGACACCATTTAAGGAGAAATGCACAAAAATAATTATCACAACAAAGAAAAAATTGAGCAAAAGCACCAGTCTATTTTGTGCCCTGCTTAATTTAAAGACAGTAACGATGCAGTTTTTTTTTTTTTTTTTTTTTACCCACAGCATGACTAAACCTTTATGAATAAATTCTGTGTCATACTGTGACATTTTTTCTTTCCAAACATACAAATCTAATGAGGACACATGAGACGTTGTCCAGTCGCTCTGCTGTTTTTGGGCAAAGAGCCACAACATGCAACACTGAGGCACTTTCAGACAGAGAGGCTATTTTTGTAATCTGCGCTAACATTCTTGTTATGGGCTTTACGCATCTGCCTCCCCATGAGGAAAGACGCTTTCCAATTTTTCTGCCTTTACAAAGATTTTTACTTGCCTTCAGACCTGATGAGATCACTTAGCAAAGAGAGAAAAGCGAAACCTAATAAAGAAAAAATGGGAAGTGGGGCCAGACAGAAGTGAATCAGATAGGAAGTAGGACTGAAAAGAGAATATGACATACCAGTGAAAAATGACGGACTATTTGAGGATGATGGATATGAGGAGCAGTACAATAGAGGGGTTTCTATGGGCAAAGATAGACAGCGCTGATAGCAGCCCGAATTAAATGGTGCTAAATTGGCGAGCTTCCTGTGATCGGGGGCCTCGTTTCCCAGAGGGACACGATGAGCTTTCATTTAGTGCATTTGCCGAACAATTTAGGGTAAAAGCCTTCACTTCCTGTCTTCTGTCTCAGAGCAATTTTCTGTCTCTTTTGGAGGCCTTAGTGGCTGGATGGCTCATTTTGCAAACCTTTATTGCTTGTGTTTAGCTTCCAGTCACTGGTTTGTTAATGCGGCTTTAAATCTCTGGAAAAATGCTGATGCCATTCTCTTCTTCTTGGCTGGCTTCAATTTAGATAAGAACTGCTTCTTCAAGATGCAATGCAATTGATGGGCATTAGGGAGAATTAAAATATGTCTAGCAGAGAACTGCCAAGTCACAAAAAGCAGACAGCGTGGTCTAACTCTCCAGACAACATGGGAGCTATTCTGAAAACGCACACAGATACATTAAGGAGTACATGCGCAAAGAAATCCAGTGATGACCGGAGTGAGATTACTTTGTGCTCATCCTTGGCCTTTCTGATCGGTAAGCCCAGTTCGACCAGGTTGTGCGGACAACAAAACAATTTCATTGTGGAAGTTACTGAAGTTAGCATCTTTCAGGAGTTAAAATTATAAAATGAGGAAGGAGTACCAAAAGTGAAAGAGTACCAAAAGTGAAACTGAAAGTTGGACATCAGCAGATAACGAGAAGCCACACATGTCCTTTTCTTGGATTAGGAAGTGTTTGCACTTTTGGAAAACCTCAGAGTTTGGAATCGATTGGACATGAGATTCTTTTTAGAATGATGACCTTGAGTAACAATGTTAAACATGTACAACATGGTTGAATTGACATTAAACATGTCTTTATCTGGACTATATTGATTATATATTTCTGTATATAAACTCAGTCTATTTATTCTGTAAAGTGCCTTAATGTAACATTTGTTGTGACTGTGGAACATAAATAAGCTTAACAGAGTTGCTTTAAAAAAATACAAAAATTATTCCTTTCTGTGACCACAATTATCCACACACCTTTGAGTATGTCATCATGACAGCTGACGTTTTTATTTGCAATATGAAATCTTCCAGCTACTGTTATAATCCCATAGTTAACGATCCTGTTAGCAAACTTAAGTCTTTTTTTTATTATTATTTTTTAAATTTACCAACATGTTTCTTCAGAGAGAAATTAATATTTAAGTCTATGGCTGGTCAACTCCAAAAAAATCAATTTGAATCCCCCTGCATACCCGTATGTAGCCCTGCATTGCAATGCATAAAACACCAATAGCATGTTCTAGAGAGCATCTAATGAAAAATGTACCTCAATATACCTTGATGCAGGTAATTCAAATTCAAAAATACTTTATTGATCCCAAAGGGAAACTAAATTAATTTAATCAGTCCCTCGCTAGTCAAAGTTGAGAGAAGAGTGTACCAATTCTACATGAAGTACATTAATGGGAATGGCAGGAATGCTACATCTTTAATATTCCCACTAATGGTGGTAATTGCAAATATAACATGGCAAATAGTTTAAGAGGTCTAATTTCTAATAAACTTGTTTTAAAATAACAGAATCCCGTTATGCTGAAGTCATGGCTGTATAACACTGACTGCTCGCAGGCACACACACGCACAAACAAACACACACACGCGAACACACGCAGTCGCACACTTCCAGTTTGAATGAAGAGCAGCTGTGCTTATTTCCTGCGGTTTTGATCTGAGCTGAGCTGCACAAACTAAGGGGATATCCTGGCAGCACTTCTGCACAAACACACTCAGATTTATGACCTTCCAGGAATATGCAGTGCCAGTTAGAGGGACAAAAAGGAAAGAAAAAAAAGAAAAAGAAGCAGAGCTCTTGTGCTAAGATGCTTCCTGAGTTATCTGATCTCAAACAGATGCAGATGTCTACTTGAATGCGTGTGTGGGCACTCAGGATGGACTGGATGTATTCAACTCCTATTGCTCAGCTCGTTTTGAGGCACTCTGGCCATATTCTTACAAAGTGAATGCCAATCTGCCCCCGGGCATGTTGAAAGACCCCCTACTTCCTCTGACGTGTCTCCATTCATGCTGCTGAGTTTTCACAAGGACGTTTTTGTTTTTGTACACACGCACACGCACACACACACACACACACACACACACACACACACACACAAAAGTAACAGAAAACCATTTAAACTCACAGGATGCATCATGCACAGAAAACTTCCTGCTTGTCTTTTATGTTAATCCCTGCAGTGACAGTAAAGAAAGCAGCTGTGGGTGCAGCAACAAAGCTCTCAGACGTGTCCTGCCATTAATGCACATATTTCTGCTGACTGGTGGAATCGGCAGCACACCAATTACGGTCCTGATGACACCCCAAAGAGTCAAATTGGGTCAAATATCATCTCAGTGTCCCTAGGTTGATCTAGCAATTTCACCTACAGTACAAGTACTTCAGAAATGGCTAAAAAGAGAAATTATAATGTGGATATTCACGTCAACCAAAACGTCTGTTCAGCCGGGTGTCCATTTTATATAAGCAAAGAGACCTTGCGTTTTCTGAGACTGTGCATCCGTCTACCAAAGGAACCATGCATCCATTTGGTGATTCATCTTTCTGCCGTAATCTGACATGCTGACAGCTCAATGCCCAAGCACATCTGAAGGCATCAAGTTAAAAGTTGAAGCTGTCGGTACAGCGGTGCTAGGCAAAGCCTGCAGGATTCATTGTGTCCTAATTAAAGCAACATTAAAGTGGCTAAGTAAAATGATTTTCATACCGTTTCCAGAGCCCTGAAATGGAACAATTTAGAGCGACTGTGACTAAAATGTCAAGTAATGTGTCTTTTGAGCTGAAAATGTCAAAAGACGCTTTTAATCATTCTGGAGCACAAAAAATTCAAAGAGGCTAAAAATAATAATAAAAATCTGTCATACATTATCTCTGAGAAGGGATTTGGGTTTTGCTGGCCTCGTTAGAATAACGGTAACCTGGTTTTGTTGAACATGCTATGCAGCCAGAACAGTAGGGAAAAAAAGAGCGTAAAAATCAATCATTTTTGTTGCACCTCACAAGGTGCAACCAATGGAGACATTGGTTACACTACACAACTTCCCTACACAGAAGCTGCTATGAAAATATATTTTTTTTACCAGCCTTTTGCTTTAGGGACTGGTTCTGTATGAAAACAGCAGAGTATATAATTTGAAGTTTGTGGGCTATTGGTCCACAGGGGTCCGCCGATACTGAACTCGGCAACATCACAAATCAATTGTTATAGCTCATTTCGCTTTTCCCATGTTGACTCTTTCATACCAGAGCTCATTTAATGGTACACCACAAACCCCTTCAAAGAGGCAGTATTCTCTGTTGACTTTGTGACCAAAGGATATGATAAGATGAAGCTTTAAAAGTTTGCTTGTTAAAATGTATAAACCCAACGTAATGCTTGTTAAATGTGGAGTTTGGTTCGGATTTCCAGAGTAAGTGGCGTTGCTGCCGATAAAAATCAAATGACTGCTTTGCAAGTCATACTGCGCCAGCAGCTGCTGCCTGTAGCACTTATTAACCTAATTGCTTAGGTAACGACAGGCGTTAATTAATGGCAAGGCATTGCATTTCAAACAAACAAAGTGAAATCCTATTCTTTACTTGCACTATGCGAGTTCAAAAGTTACGTTTACAGGATCTACACAAATCATAATATCCTTTGAACTTTTCCTGTTTAGTCTTTGCAGAACTACAAATTTCACTGCATTATATTTGGGTTTGTATTTGTTGGATCAGCGCAAAGTCAGCGGAAAACCAAGTGTGGCACGCTTTAGTACTGTATGCTGTCAGCAGGGAGGTTTGTAAGAGGCCTTAAGAAGATGGATAGAAAATGTGACTCAAAAAACTGGGGCAGACATTCACTTGCAGGACAAAGACATACTTCAGTTCAGAATGGCCCGGTTAACTGAGGATATAAGTGGCAACACTTCAGCAATGTACACAAATGCTCTCTAGCCAATTCAACTGGGCTTAAACTATTTTGCGATGAAATAAAGGCAACATTTTCCCGTCTGCAATGAGAAAAAACTTAGAAGACATGTCGCTGTATTTGCTGCAAAAGATGACTTTACTTTTATCTGTTGGGTTTTGACCCAATCGAGCTAAATTATAATGCAAATCAAACCTTCCAGGTTATTTTTTGAAAAATTGAAAGTTATTCATACATAACACAACATCCCAATAAGCTTTGGGTTGTTGGATATTAAATTACATTAAAGTTTGTGGTCATAAAAAGACAAAATGTGGGAAAAAAAAGCCACTTTTGGAAAGGAATGTAGTCATCGACTACATCAGGCAAAGTGTTTTACCTTCTATAAAGTCAGACGGTGTGTAGACTTTGCTAGTTTGAGTCTTTTCTGCTGCCACCCTGTTATCCTGACGTGATGAGGCTGTGTTGAGGCTGTGCAGAGCCGCCTCCAGCACCTCTCCCAGCTCATCTCTCTTGTCCTTCCTCACGGGTTTCTCCTCTGGGTGACGCGTGAGCCCCATTTCCAGCTGGTACATCTTCTGCAGGGTGAAGCTCTCAAAAGGCACCACGGCGTACTCGTTGGGCAACCTGGTGCCGGAGCTTATCTCGGCTTTTGACAGCTGAGCTCGAAGGAACTCCTGCAGGTCAGACTGCTGGCTCTTTGCCCCCTGAACCTCTCCAAAGCCACCCCCCTGCAATTCGACGCCCCCGTCCCGCCCCTCTGGGAGTCCGTTTGCGGCCGTTTTCAGGCTCTCCTGCACCCTTTTGAGCTGCAGGCTGCGCTCCTGCAAGTCCTCCTTCAGCTGAGCGATCTGTTTCTTTAAGGAGGAGATGTAGAGGCGGTGCTGCTCCTCGCGCTCCTGGAGGAGCATCTGGTAAGAGTGTGCTGCAGGCGGACCCCGGCTTTGGGCAGCATCCCCTGCTCCCCTTGTCCCGCCGGGCCCTGCTCCGACCACGGGCCCTGTACCTCCGAGGCTGGGGTGGTTGGACCCTGCATGGGGTAAAACGTGACTCAGCGGAGGGTTGTTGGAATGTGGAGGGCTGCAGGTCATCAAGTAGAGGAGTGAGAGGGAGCAGCAGAGGAGCACCAGCAGGCCCCCCACACGGGACACCCAGGTTAGCAGTCCGCGCCTCAACATAACTGCGTGCGGTATCAAAGCTCACACTCTCAGTAATATCATGTAACCTCACACACTCCAGCCTCAATCAAAACAATCCGTTTCCGATGATGTTCCATCACTTAGTAAGGAGGCGGGCGACTTGTCAGACCGACGTCATTTATCCTGAATTAGGTCGCCGCCTCTCAGGTCCCACTTTCTGTGAATTACTTCGTCATCGGAAACACAAATGGTCCACTTCGCTTCATGGTCTGCCGGACGACTCCATTCCAGACATCGTTAGGTCGTCCGTCACTCACAAGTGACTCATCTGTTTGAATTTACTACCGACTCCCTCACTCGCTCCACGTCGTCGTCTCCCTGTCTGTGTGGCTGTATCTGGGAACGACGGCAGTCAGCTGCGTGAGCGCAGAAAAAGCTGGCTGATGCATGAAGAGAACGTTTTAATGGGCACGTAAATCCTTCCTGCGGTCAGTGGTGGGGTTTTTCATCTTGGTTTCCTGACAGGGGACACAAGAGACATAAACAGTCATATTACATTCAAAGCGTTGCAAATCAGAATCCTCCCGGGCCCTTTTTGACGCACTGCTTTTAGGGTTGCGGAAAGTGCCAATTACGCATTCTTCAGGGCCACAATTTTGGAAAACAATATTGTTAGAGTAGATGTGCCTTGCTGCGAGGTGTAGAGCAACAGAGCGCCGTATATGTACATATAGCCACAGGCCAGTTCTGGATGTCGGGGCATATTACAGCTTAGTTTTAGTTACGGTTTCTGAAACGTAGCCAAAAAAAAAAAAAATTTCCTTCATGTGGTTTCTATTGTTTAATGTTCTTTTAATGAGATGCCACAGAAAGCAGTGGAATGACTGAAGTTTTTTCTCTGGCTGTGCGGCAGTGCTGCCCCTCACCTATCTGTTGATGAACATTTCCACAGTGGCTGCAAGCGTTCAGGTCAACGAGCAAGTCAATTTGCCAAGGCCAACCGAAGACCCTTTATTTTGAAAGTACAGGCTTTGATGTATATTCCTATTAAAAGCTTGTAGAGCAAGTTCTGTGGTATATCAAAAATATGCCGTTATAACAGAGGTCAGTGGGACTAAACTTGTCGGTAAACCTGAAGTCAGGAATTTGAGAAGCTGGACTATAAAATAACAAAACGCTGTCCAGGTTTGTACAACATTCCTTTAAAATGACTATGAAAAATAGAGAACTGAAAATAAAGCTTGCAAAATCTGTGGGCACCAAAGAGTTAATGTGACCACATCAAAACTTAAGGTGAAACGTTTCAAGCGAGTGACTGCAGGCTGGCTACAGCAGCAGAAAGCTTTAATAACCATCAGCTTGCGTTACTCAGTATAGCGCCACATACAACAGCAAAAAGGTAGATACTCCATGTAACAGGCATGTTGTATAAAAATAAAACGTATAGCTTACTATCATAATTCATATTTTTTAAATATAGGTTTTTTTAATGGGTTCTAAAGAAAAGCTATTAAATGACATGTTAAGTTACACCTGATTCCATAATATTCTCACAAAAGATGATCAAATTACAAGTCATGTTACACCTAAATATGTGATATTTATCCATACTCGTCAATTTTAGTAATCGTTTTCAAAATCCTCATGAAGCATCACAACCTTTAATTTGAGAGATGTTTTCTTCTAAGCTCTGATGAGTAATTGGGAAATAAAATCACTGATGGCTGATGTTTCTTAGAGCAGTGTGAACAGGTCCTGCAAAATCAGGTTGACTAAATATATAATTTGGTTAGGAATTTGCCAAAAATAACTACTACCGGTTAGTCTTTAACCGCATCAATTGAATCAAGACTTTATTTCAAATAATTTTAAAAAATGTTGATGTCCGTCAGAGTCAAAAGGTTTCTACCACTACCATCTTAATGAGTGAGTATACAGAGTAAAAAAAAAAGTCCAGAATATTTTTTCCTCAATTAAAATGATTATGTGGTAGGAAAAAAAAAAGTTAATGAGGGGAGCAACCATCTGTTTTGTGTAATCAGTGTTACAGATTAAAAGCCAATCGGATGGTCTGCATGCCCATTAGTGAGCAGCATGAACATCTGCTAACGCATAATTGGAGCTGAAATTATACATCAAGGAAGAAGTGTATTCCTTCATTTGACAGTAGCAGCAGATTGATAAACGTGCAAGTCTTTGGGATTGTCTCCTTATAGGCCTTCTGAAAAAAACCCCTCAAACATATTTGCTCTTTTTTATCGTAGCGTTGTAAATTTCACAGATTTAAGTTATCTAGAACCTATAGAGTCAGCGATTTAGCTTTCGTTTCTTTTTGGGATGACCTTTCCTGGAAATCTACGTCTTGGAAGTTTGACAACTATCTGAAATGTTTTAAGCTTGTGAAAAATCTCCCTTTTGAACCTCAAATTGCTTGGGAATAGCTTTTTAACCCTAAAGAAGGTTCATGGACAGCAACAATTGCTCTCCTCTTGTTTAATAAGGTAAAGACAGAGGGGAATCTGTTCATTTTTGCATACTTGAGGCTAAATGAAAAATATTTTTGGAAATTTAGTAAAGACCACATGATTTTTATCCTGTCCCAACATGTTAAACCCAAAAATTTAAAGAGGATGTAATGTCTTTTAGGATGACTACATAAAAAAAAAAAAAAATGTGTGCAATGGTGATATGTATATTTAGCAGTGCAAATGTGGATCTTCTGTATGAATGCATAAACATTTTTTTGTTAGTAAAGTGCTTCAGTATTTGAGCTACTGTACACGTCTGTAAATGCATCTCTGTATCAGTGTCCGTCCCTCCTGACTCCCCACACAGTCGGCTCTTTGACCCGACCGCCTGAAGCCGCAGCAAATGAAAGGATTAGTATGTGGCGGAGGTGAATACTGAACTGTGCTCCGACACATGGAGGGATCAGGAGACACAGGGCGTCTCTCCAGCAGGACGTCCACAGCTGACTCGAAAATGTTTGAGGAGAAGCTGAGCGAGGGAGAAGTGGGCGAGTTGGCGGTGGAGAGAGAGAGAGTCTTCTGAGACACAGAATCATCGTCAATTACAGGAAAACCCTGGTGATATCATTATGAAGCCGTAAATCATTTTATATGGAATGATGAACACATTTAAACAGGACACGCAGTTTGGTTTGGTAGCAACTGGTACTCATTACTTCTGCAATTTCCTTTTTTTTTTTTTTAAAGTGATTACATCACTTATGTTCTTCGATTTGACTTTTTGAATACTATATATATATATATATACACACACACACACACACACACACACACACATTTCTTTTTACATTTTGGAGATTATGTCCACAACATTTTAATCCAATAGTAAAATTTTCAAGAAACAGTAAAAAAAAAACAACAAAGATCACAAAGGTCACACCAGGTCACAGTTTTCTGTCTAATAACCAATTGTGAAACAGCAGCCAGCAAATAATTTCACTCAGCGTAGACTTTTCCCACATGATTCATTTTTATTGCAGTGGCTGGGCAATAGTTCAGTGACTAATATGCAAGCATTTCAGTACGAAAAAAAAAAAAAAAACTGATTAAAACGCCAATTCAGGCTGATACGGCAGTGATGTCTTTCAGATAACTCGTCACGCCACCTTGGGTGAAGCAGTCAGCTGGTTTCGCAGAGCTGTGAGAGAAAGATTCATCGCTAGAAGGAAGGCTAGTAAGATTGTTATTTATGAGCAGAGACTCATGGTCAACTCAGTGGAATAAATGACTTGATTCAGCCCCGGTCATTTCTCTCCCTGTGACGATCGGCACGGCTGCAGTGCAGCAAAACCGGCTGCTAAATAATCTTGCTTTATTTTATTGGTGGCGGGATGCCTGGTGTTTGTGATTTCCCGTTCCCACAGTGTCCCTTCTCCTGCCCACGAACAAGGTCATAAAAAAAATCTATTCCCACGCCCCCAGATATTTTCTGTTTTAGTTTTATGGTAACGCATAATTGTTCCAGAACAAACTATATTTTCATACACAGGTCATGTGACCGAATACAAGATGCTTAAATTAGAATTTCAATTATTAAGTGAGGGGGAATAAAAACAAAAAACAACTTTGCCCAATGTGAAAAACTAAACCTAACAACTGGTCATGCCCCCATCGGTGGCAACAGCTGCCATCGGACCACCAGTAGCGTACCATCACGCTACTACCATCATTTTGATGGTCAGTATAACGTTTGTTTTTCAACTCCTTTCATAAAGTTCCACTTTTACTTTGCCGTCCACAGAACATTTTGATCAAAGTGTATTTTAGTAACTCTAAAACACATCTTTGTGTTCATTTTGGTCAGTATTGGTTTTGAAATTCTGTTTTTGTTATATTTGTGCTCTTGCGTTGCAGCCGCACCCACTGACCAACAAAATTCAACTATGGGAGACTGATAAAGAGACACTTATGGTTTGACATTAAAACTCTTTCATGGATATCATTTTTTCCAGTCTCTTTCCTATTGTTAAAGGTTAGGTATAATGTCAGGGAGTTGTTTCGTCATCTGTTTGCTAATTTCGTCATAGTCGGACCTGGCATAATGCTTTTAAGATCTTTTACCTATTTCCCCCCCCCCTCATCTTGTAAGCTGAATGCATAGAAAATCCTCTAGATGTTACAAGACTGCATTGATTCCACAAAATATAGCTCTTGGATATATTGTTGAGCTTCATATATAGTTGAAATAAAATATAGCTCTTCAATATGTTGAACTTACTGGATCAAACATAAGCTCTGTTTTCCATCATTTAATGACGTTCGACCACAAATCCAGAGTGCTACACGTGGTGTAAACATTCACAAGTTGCTATAGAAAAAGGGTCAAATTACACTTTTTAAAAAAAATAAAATAAAATACATTTAAATATAAAATTGAGTAAATTGAATCTGTCCAATCTGGATCCATTTACATTTGGTTACTTAACACAATATAATAAAATATATTTGTTTCCTGACTGTGTAAAGTGCCCTGAGATGACTCCAGCGTTGCAGTTGCTCTACACTAAAGTGAACCGAGATAAATTATTGACGATGCTAGAGCAGAGAGAAATAGGAGGTTAATTGTGAAGAGCGCAGCTGCATGCCACTTGCTCAAACTGAAACAACTGCAGCAATGCAGATAGGATGCACACTGACTCAAAGTTTTGTTTTGTTTTTTTTTACATAAAAGAGTTGAATTAGTCTGTCACATGATGTCAACCCAATCAAGGTATGGTCCACTTGAACAAACTAAAGAAAAACTACAGAAATTTTCACACAAATAAACAATAGGAAATACATATGGGTGTCACAGAACATTCTGCTCAAATGCACTATTATTTAAAGTTTTCTCTAGGGCTTGGTTAATATATTGGCTGCAAATAAATCATATCTGCCTACAGTATATATCGGCACATAACAGTATTTAGCAGCACATAACTAGGGTTGGTTTCAGTTTCTCATAGCATGCTTTAAGCTCAGCTTAGATAGTAAATGATTAGTGGAAGGGCAAAGCTTTTCAGAATTTAAAATAGTTAAAAGTTGTTCTTATTTGTTTGAGCCTTATTTGAATTAATGCATTTCAAAAATAAAATTATCCATGATCCACGGTTGATACTCCTACGTACATGTCTGAATGGTTCCTTTACAAGTGTCCGTCTTCAATGTGTCCGTTACAAGACGAATCACTTCAGGTCATATTAATTAAGCAACAGTAAGTGCTGAAATTTTTACATTAATTAGGATCGCATTAGCAAGTTATGAGAAATGTATTTTTGTAAAGAAATAATACTTTTTTTCCTCAAATCTCAGTTCTATACTGCGTTGTGATTGTATCACTGTATACTGTGATGCATTGTGGCTGTTGACTCATTTTGATCTTTTTTTTTTCCCCACTTGGAGGACAGTTTCATAGTGGGATTTGAAAACTCTGCAATGGAGTCATTTTAGAATATTTCCTGAAAAAAAGACAAAAAACTGTGTGAATTATACTTGTAAAATAGTCCATTATCTCCTGGTCTGACTACATCACTATGCAGACTGCTCTGACTGTTGATTTTACAGTGCGCTCTTTCACCTGTGGCTAGGCTCATATCATGGCCTCATATGAAATCTGCACAACACTTCCTGTCTTCTCTTTGTGTGGAGCGGAGACTTCCCCCTGAGACATAAGCAGGAACGACACCTGATAACAGCTTCCTGCTGTTTCAGTGCTTACGGTTTTCTGCAGATTTTAAGAAAAAAAAAAAAAAA
>NW_006800039.1:56654-75039 GCF_000485575.1 Poecilia formosa
ATACATTGTTCCGTTTCCTGAAATGGCTCGACTGATAAATGTGTTTTTGCCCATATCACATATTTCATTTTTCATTCAGGAAATAAAACCACAGATGTGGTGCTGAATGCGTGGGAGATGCTCAGAGATACAAAACCTCTCCTCTTAAAAAAATAGTAAAAAAACTCAGAGATACAAAACCTCTCCTCTTAAAAAAATAGTAAAAAAAAAACAAAAAAAAACGGCTGTCATAAAGAAAATGAAATACGAGGACAAATAATTTAGTATTTGGTGACCAGCGATGTTTTCAGCTCCAGAGCTCTGCGCCCTCTGCCCTAGCTTTTTCCTCCTTTATACAAGAGCTTCCTGCCAACAGGGGATCGGCAGGCAGATATAATTTATTTGCAGCCAATATATTAACCAAGCCCCAGAGGAAACTTTAAATAATAGTGCATTTCTTTTAGAAAATGAGCCGGGAAGAGGGCGAGAGGCTGAACGAAGAGCCAGCGCTGCAGCAGTCTGCTGTCAGAAAATGGAGTGAAGTTCTCTGCCCCACTTTTGTTTGACAGTAACACCAGCACAGCAGAAATCCCACTCAGGTGACGGGTTATCTCTTTATGTATGCTAGTCTGTGTTCTACAGAGCTACCTTTGAATGCCTTAGGCGTCTGACATGCCAGGTTTGACCCTCTCAATTGACTCAGACAGCTACTGCTAGTATCCAGTAAATTCAAGTTGGCAGTTTAAGGTAAACACATAATCTGAAAATCTTATAAAAAGTCTGGGAGTCTGATCAAAGGTAGAAGCGATAAAGAATAATAATAATTTTAAAAAAAAAGAAATGCAGGTGGAAACTGCAAAGGGGATATCGCACCTCCACTTTGAAGAATTTTACTTCTGTTTTGAATATATTTGGCCTTTCAGTGCGAGAAGCTATGATTATCACTCCATTTCCCTTACACCTTCAAGCAGCGTTTGGTTTTTGTTTTCATTTGATCATCTTCAGATTTCCTTTCTCCGATTTTGATTAAGCTCAGAAAAGTGCAACAAAGTACATGCTGTTATTCGATCTTTTAATAAACAAATATTGTTGTGAGCTCATATTTGTGATGGATCTAATTGTGCAAACTGTTTCTCAGTCCAAATGTGGAGAAAAGAGCAGGAGCTTCTTAAAGGGACAGAGGTCAATTTCAGGATGCCAATTTGTCAAATTTCTTGTAAGTTCATGTTTTATCTACACAGCGTTTTTAAAACAAATGAAGGTAACATTGCTACTTGATTATGATGTAAATTGGCACTATGTACCTGGAAAATACATAATACTGTCCCTTTAAGTATTTAAGTCACTGACATAGGTACAATTGTGATCTCTTGGTAAATGACTCCTTTACTGCTGAATAAATCCGTGATCCGACACCATAATAAACACAATTTATCCAGTTTGGACATTTCATCCAAAATGCTACTTTCAATGGACTTTATCTTGCTCTCATAATGCATGAAGCTTGCATGTTGTGGTGTAGATCTGCTTTCGCAGTTAACTGCCATTTCCTAATTACATGATAAGCTGAGGAAACAACTTCCTGAAACCTGTGGGCTATGTTCCTGCCATATTTTCTTCCTCTGTGGGGGGAAAGCTATTTACAGCTATTAAATTTTGATTACGTTTTTTTTTTTGCATAAAATCCTTAGGATACCATGCAATGATCTCGATTCAAATACTTAGAAAAGCTGCATGAAATGTTTCCATTTTTAATCCCTGCCACAGAACTTTACAACAGTGTAAAACTTTTGCATGCAGGTAAATGCTAAATGGGTTTTAACTGTCCACTTAGGCCAAATAAATGCAAAATATGCCTCCCCTTGGCCTCGTTATTGAAAACACACATCCAAGACAAAATAAAGACAAAAACCAACCAAACAAACAAAAAAACGCATCGAAGCAACCAGATAAAATACACAATGATGGATGCGTGAGCTCTTCTGCACTAGCCCGTCTGCGTCCCAGCAGCCCAGACTGCATTGTGCATTTGTTACAGGTCAAGAAAGTTAATGTGTTCATGTGACTGTTGGCCTCGGCGAATGTCAGGGTTTCTCCCCAGACAAATTCGTCACAACATGCCCTCCAGCTAGAGCTCAGTAAAACAGAACAACATCCACGGCGCAGGGCAGAGAGATTAATTAAGATATAATAAAAAAGGAAGGGGAAAAAAAAAAAAGAGGCTGGATAGAACGTCATCTACTCACAGATCACTTGAGGGGGAAACTATTAGCAGAGTAGGAGATCCACGGAACGAGGAGAAGTGAGACTAATGCGAGTGTGAGGGAACTGAAGGAGGTGAGAGGAAGGTTTTGTTTGATGTCTACGGTCCCCTCAGGTGATTCTCCATCTCATTTATTACAGGCTGGTTTTCCCAGAACCTCCCTGTCAACGCACCATCTGGAAAGGACTTGGAAAACAATTTCAGCACCACTTTTACCCCCCCACCCCTTTACAAAAGCATTAAACAAGGTTTGACACTCTTGCTTTCTTTCTGTGGGCCTTCTTCACGGTTAAGATAGAGAGAGGCTTGAATGTTCCCCTGAGAACGTTCAAGTTGTCGTTAACGTACTTGCAACGTCGAAGAGAAAAGCTTGTTCACTGCATTTGGTGGCAAATAGCCACTGGCTAGTGTAAGAAGGTGAAAGAGTTGCAGAGTCAAAACTACCAAAATTTTCCATCATTAAGCTTCTACAATTTAAACTCAATATAATGAGATGCCAATGGAACAACCAGAGTGACTGGAGGAGTTTGGCAGGCATGTCGTCAAAGCCGAAGAAACGCCACCCGTAAATGTTTCTTATTTTTCCCCCCCAATTAAGGAAACTCATTCAAATCTAAAGCTGGCAAAATTTGAAGGTGTGAGGCAGCTGACTGCAGGTTTTACCTGAGCAGACAGTCCAACTAGCCAGCAAATATCAGCCAGTTATACTCGACTACTGAATATGGTGAGTGTTTTGTTTTTGGTATATATTTTGCTTAGGTCTTTGTATTAAAAGTAATAGAGACTAGCATTTCCCACTGACTTATTACTATTAGAGACTGAATACAAACTGGCTGATTTTTGCGGGAGAGGTCATTCTGCTGCTGGTGTCACCACTGTCCAATATGGAAAACCATTGGTATTTGCTAATTGCTGTGCTCCATGGCCCACCTAACTACTTTTTGGATCTTTTGCACTGAAACCTTGAGGCAGCATGTCCACCGTGAAAGACGGTCCTTCTCATATCTAATTAAATCTGGCAACAAATTTAATTTGTTGCCAGATTTGGGATTATTACAGAGTGCAAATCCAGTTCTTATACCTTTAATGTTCATACATGCTGCTTTGAAGTTTGTAACACACACACCAACCTGGCATGGTGCTGACCCACTGAGGTGTTGACTCCACGAGACTCCTGAGGGTTGCCAATGCTGTAATCAGCCTGTTGGATGGAGTCTCACTGCAATAGATCCCCACACCTGGCACAGATTACAGTGCCAAAAATGCTAAATGTTGTAGAAAATGATGGAAACACACACACACACACGCACACACACACACACACACACACAAAAAATAAAAAAACATTGGGAGTTGCTCTGACTCAGTAGTCTGGTCATCACAATTTGGCCCTGTTCAGACTCGCTTTTCCTTCCACTTGTCCATTTTTCCTGCTTCTAACACGTCTACTCAGAGGACACAATGTTCACTTTTTGACCGATATTTCCCATCCACTAACGGGTACCACGACGAAAAGATCATCCACCATTTTCTTCGGCTGCAAGTCATATTGTTATGCATTCACAGAGTAGACGGCTTAACTTTCTTGGCGATAACTCGATTCTATCGTTTCATGTGTCGTGTATGTCCACTGTAATCTGACATGCAGTTGTCTGTGAGCACCTGCTTCAATATTTCTCTTCTTATTTTCAGGCAGAAAACAGGATTTGTAAGCAAACATAAATAAGTTACTTTGAGCTCTGCACAAATGTGTTTTAAACGTGAACGCAAAAATTGATTCCAGAGCCTCTGGGGATAAAACATCTATCCATGGGCAGGCACACACACACACACACACACACACACATCGATGTGGTTCCACAGATCAATAATAAAAATGCAGCCTTCACCTTTATCTACAACGCGCTGCAAATAGATACGACACAAAACAGAGAAATGAATAGACTCGGCTCCAAAGAGCACAATGGCGACCACATTTCAATTGTTTTAGTCTCTGAATAGTAATTGCACAGCACGATAAATCTTAATCTGCATCGTGAGACACTCCCCGAATCTGATATACTGTACAGTTGTTGGCGTTTTAAAAAACTAAACGCTATGAATAACTGACAATAGAGACGGCAAGAGAGCAAACCACAGAAGATTCAGTCAAGATAAATTGTGTCAACTGCTTAGTTCACGCCTTGTAACTAACCACGCTGACTACTGCAACTCCAGACATGGCTCAATTTAAATGTTTTGCAAGCATGCACATTACCACTTTGTTTATGCTATTTTTTTTATAAAAAAAAGACATTTGATGCCACAACGTGCTGCAGCACTTGCTTAAAATCCCATCTTTGCCATGCCACTTCTCCATAGGACTTTAAGTATTTTTACAGAATCAGCCACTTTCTGCGGTTGATGTAGTTGAAGCAGGTTGGCACAAGAAAGACAATCCAGAGGCTTGTACCACTCACTGCAGCAGATAGTATCGACTGGTTTTTAATAAACTAGCTCCATCAAAAACATGCAAGGAAAACAAATATATGACCTCAAAGGCAATTTGTCATTTTTATTGCATGGAAGCTACTTTAATACCTGTAAAATATCACAGATTTATAGTCCTGCATGACGTTGTTATCTGATCTATGAAACATGAGTGTGCTTGCACGCATTCTGCACAGCAAGGGAAAGTGAGGATAAAGTCGTTCCCAGGCACAAAAAAGAAACAAAGAGGACGGTAACCCAGATCTTCAGGACACAGGAAGCCGCATGTGTCAGTCATCCCGTATTACATCACCAGGTTCACACATATACAGTAATTTCATTTCAAACTGTTGATGCAGGATATCTGTTCCTTATCTGGTAAACCACTTCAAATACTACATAATCTTCAGCTCTGTTCCGCCAGTATGAGGAAAAACAACTCTGCCAGCCTGCACACTAAATATTTCAGGGTCCAAGGTGCTTGTTAGGGAAAGCACTAAGCAGGATTACAGCATTTCTCTGATTAAAAAAAAAAAACAACCAAAAAAACAAAAACAAAAAAACAGCTTGCTCAGAGTGGTGCATATACGTCTGTTAATTTGTGGGTGAGATGCTAAATAATAGTTAAACAGGAGCGTCAAGTAGATTAGTTGTCTCGGGTGGTGTTTTAATTTTTAACGGATTTGTTGAAACTCAAGCGCGTAATATTTGCAAGTAAGGTGAAAGACGGGCACCAAAAGCATGAACGTTATTGAAACGCTTATGCTTGTCACAGGTTCCTCTTGGAAGTAGAGCTTAAAACAAGATTCAATTGGAGTGTAATTGCAAAAAGTGGACAATATCACTATAACCTCCAACAGTTCTCTCAGTTTGCGTTACTAGAGTATTTAATCCAGCGGCATTGCATTACAATCACTTAGCACTGAACTCACCTTTGTTGTGTTGAGGTCCGTCCTGAGTGCAGCAGGTTTGGTATCGCCTCGGTCCGGCTGACCCGTCCAGCAGCAGCAGCAGCAGCAGCTCTGCAACTGGACTACAGCGCTTTTCAGAAGCGACTGTGAGCGTTTGTATTGCTGCTAGACGTGAAGCCGTATTAGAAACACCGGAAAATTGGGCAGTTCCTGCCTTCAAAATAAGACGAAGGTCAGGAATCAAACTCAACTGTCTACATTATGGTTCATTTGGACCACCTGTTAGATATCCGTGCCTAAAAAGGTAGCTTTTTGGCGAACGTGTTTTTGTTTAATCGTGTTTTTATCTGTTAATAATAATCTGCAGGAATTTATTGTAATGAACAGAATACAGAATATAGGGCTTCCGTAGAAAAAAAAAAAAATCTGCAAGGCATTTTAGCTCCAAAACATGAAACGGGTCTTGCACAGACTGTTTTTTCTTTCTTTTTTTACTTTTTAAGCTCGTATTTTGTCTGTGAAAATGTTGCTTTACAACATAAAACCAAGTGTCAGTCAGCATCAACCACTTGTGCTTATGGGCCAGATTTGCTTCATTCTGTTGCGGCACAAAATTGGTATTTGGACCACACTTTGGACTTCCATCAAGTAACACAATTGTGAAGTGCAAGGAAAGGGGAAAAATACATGGTTTTCTGCATTTAAAATAAAATAAAATCTGAAAAGTGTGGTGTGGCTTTGTATGAAAACTTTGCAACTGCCTTTCACAGCAGGTCTTTTAGCTGGTAAGCGCAGAGACGTACAAAGAAAACGAGTTGACTTCTGATAGAAATTTATTGTGCTGGATTTTATTAACAGGTATGAAGGAGGCTTAGTACAAGTTCACATCCATATGTTTCAGATTTTTATTTGCTAATAAAAATGCAAAAAAACAAACAAACAAACATTTTCTTTTATTTGATAGATTATTTGCTGCTTAGATAGCTTATCAGATATAATCAAATATAAATAACATTGAATTGTGTTTGTGAAGAGACAAAATGTAAAATGGTTCAATGGGTACAGGCACTGGAAAAGCTGCTTTCCAGTTCTACATGTGGATGTCGACTAAGGTGTTAATCCTAATTTTAAAGATGTGTAAAGTAGCTAAAATAAAGCTATTGCAAACAAAACAAATTAAGTTCACTTATATTAAACAAAACGTCAATTTTTTTAACCATATTATGAAAAAAAAAAAAACATTTGTACTGATAATTTTTCAACAAATTTGAATATTATTTTGAAACTACCTAACGGATGTTCTCTTCCTTGATAGGTTAGTCTTGATTTCAAGGCGCTCTGTTTTCTGGTCCGTCAGTCCACTCAGCTCGCCACCTCCCTCCTTTCCTTCCCTGTACTCGCATAAAGCCAGCCTTGTTAGTTGACTTACTCAAGACACCGTTACAGCAGAAGGAAACACTACTGCCATTCATTTCTGAAAGCCAACAAAAAGTCCAAATGTAAAGTCGACATCTTGAGTTACGGCGGACATCCCTGCTATGGAGCGCGCTCTCAATCAGGCAGCAGAAAGGAAATTGCACCTATTGGTTTTGTAGAACGCATTGTATTACGTCTTGCACACCTGTGTGCATTAACACCTTTGTGTGAAACGAGTAGCCTAGACATTTGCATCCTCCGTTCTTATTTGAAATCGAGCTGAACTTAAGCAAGTATAAAAAGAAAAATCAGTCTGGTTGATAGTATCAGTATTTTTTTTTTCCAATCACACGAGCCCAGAGAACAATATTGCAATTCAAACGATAATAAGTGTACAATTAGCCAAATTGACCAAATTAATAGTTTTGACAGTGACAGATTTGGAGTTTTGCGTGTGCACTTTGCATTTTCAAAAATACATTATAATCAACAATGGTGCAATTTGAATAGGTGGGTGAAAGATGATTTTTTTTCTTCTTCCATTTTGCTTATGTGTGCTAATTTATTAGCCAATTAAACACACTCATCTTTCACCTTTTGAAAGACATCATTTCTGGTGTCATGGCAGTGACTATCACTTTAAATAGATATTAGACTTAGTTTTTGCTGCGATATCATTCCAGAGCAGTTTAAATAAATCAATAAAAGTTCACAATTAATACCACATTCATGCTAATGATAACATATTTAAACATTGACCAAGATTACCCGAATATGCATATAAAGACCGCTTATGAATAAAAAAAAAAAAGATAAAATTGCTTTAGGGTCTTGTAGGTCCTCCCCCCAGTGAGTTATAGGCCACATTAAAAATCTATTATATCCACAGTAAAACTTCTATATGAGGTGCCATCCACTCCCTAATAATTCTTTGGTTACATGTCAATGTACTTTATTTGAAAAAATAAAATAAAATTAACACGAAACATAAAGCCAGATGCCTTGGTTAAACCGTAACCTTATAATATACAACTCTAACCGTATTGACAGGCGCAGCAGAAAGAGCTAATTGATGAGAAATCAATTTTTTATGCGGGCAACAGTGACCCCTTGTGGTAGTCTGCAAAACCCCAACCTCTCCTGTGTCAACTTAGAAAAAAATGATGCAAACAAGATCAATGAAGTTCTCTTGGACGAAGTGCTTTGATGCACATCTGCAGGTTTGACAACTCTCTTTCAGTCATGTCAATTTGTATCTTGTGCATCATTTTCCATTAGCAGGATCTTAAATGGTTGCTTGGGATGCAGCCGAGTTCAAAAGTTGGTTAAAAACACCTGATCAGATTTGATGAAAAGGTGCAGTTTATTCCTCGAAAGAGCAAGTGGGGATAATTAGCAGCCATGAACGCTTTGATGGAGTTTCAAAGCAAGCAGGCCTGCAGGGACCGGTGGGTGCTGTGAGGACCATGAAGTCATCAAGGTGTGGGATGTATTCGCTCAAATTGATAACTGTGAACTCGGCATGCTCAGAGGAAACATGCAATTAGGTTTGTGAAGGTGCTAGCATGCTGGAAACAGACCCTCTGAGATTTCTACCATTTAATGAGACTAAAGGGAATCGAGTTTGTTTTTCTGTTTAACAGAAGCCGAGTGATGTATAAACAAAAACACCAGAGATTCCATGGTATGCATTTTTATTACCAATGTAAAAAAAAAATTGCAAAAGAAAAAAAAAATATACAGACAGTTTAATAAATATAACAGATGAAATATTTTACATGTCTCCTTAAGTGGAGGTTGAAGGTGTTGTTGAAAGCTTAACTGCTGCAGAAGCATGCTTTAATGTAACCTGAGATCTACGGCAGCTGTTAATCACACAAAATATACAACTTCACTCACAGCTGAGCCTGAGATTCATCTCTTATGCATAGAAAGGTCTCCAACTAAAGCAGCGTCTCAGTATCTAACTGCACGTTTGCAAAGCTGTAATCAACCGAGCTCAATCACAGTGTTTTAAGGCTAAAAATATCCAATCAATAAGCAAGAGATGTTTTTTGGGTGAAGGGAATCTGTTTTTTTCTCCCCCCCCCGACTTAGTTTGCACACAATTCAGATTGTAGCTCAAGTGAATGAAGTATTTTACAAGTGACTTTGGGTTTATGCTTCTCCTCAAGCCTTGAAGTTCTGAAAAATCTCAGCCGCATCCAGCCAAGTCCTGAAGCAGGCCAGGCCTCGGTCTCGGATTTGCTTCCTGCCCTTATCGGTGATCACCTCGCCGTTCTCCTTCACGATCACCAGTTTGGGAACTGCTGTGATTTTGTAGCGCTGCTTTAACTCGCTAAGTGAAACAAGAAAAAAGAAGAAAAATTGGGTTTGATCAGAAGAAGTAGATTTGTTACTCTTTGTTTCTATTTGGTACAACTTTGGTCACATGAACTTTCCTGTTTTTGTTTTGTTTGTTTTTTTCAAATCAACCCAGCTCATCTCAAAGACTCACACTGAATTTAAAGTTGTGGGTTTTAAACGTTGATATGTTGGCAGATTTAAATTTTCTTGACGGAAAAAAAAAATAAGAAAAAGGAAATATCCTGCAAATTCACCAATAAAGGTAGAAAGATTCATTCAGCATAAAATAAAGTAATCACATGATCGTCCCCATTAATGCCTCCAAAGAAATTCGTTTGATCTACAGCAATATTTATGACTGTGATGTTGCTCACGCTAAAACTGGATTCAAATTATTTTAAAAGCGCTGTTAGGCTTTGATATTTTTTTAGTTTTATTTTATCATTTTGCTTCCTGAAGCAATTCAAACGGTTATTAGCAATGCATTTAGAAAGTCTGTTTGCATAACTGTTCACACTAATAACAGTGTAGCCAATAACATCCAGCATTAAAGGCCAGTCTGTGGAAACTGTCAGTCTGCTCTGCATTTAAACCTAATCCCTGACAGGGTGACCCCTAAGTAGTTTACATAAGATGGAAAAACGTTACAGACTGCAGTGTTTAAGCCAATAAGATGAAATTGCACTTAATTATTTGTTCCTAACATTCCCTGAATTACACTGTTTGCAGTGAACAAAAACTTACTGCTTGTAATCATCACTCCAGGGTAAAGCCAGCCAGTCTCCGTGCATATCATGGTAATATTCGACCATGTCATCCAGCGACTTGTCTGAGGAGATGAACACGATCTCAAACTGAGCCGCAGGCTCACTTTCCTCCACCAGCTCCGTGTAAAAATCACACAGGACAGGTGTGAAGTCCCGACACGGAGGGCACCATCCGGCAGAGAAGTAAATCCCCACCACTTTGTTCCTCAGCGCTTCCTCGGGGTCCACGAAGTCCCCGTCTTTATTTAGGAGAGTCCGACCAGAAAACACCTCCACCATGTCTGCCAAACTCTCTCACACACCTAAACACAAAGAGTCCGGGGCTGAATGTCGCTTTAGCTCATGGTAGTTCCGTTAAATGTCAGTTTGCTGGGTTACCGAAATGTTTACCTTTCCTTTCCGCAAAAGCTCCTTACAGCCAATCCTCATAATCGCCTACGGACCAATGAGACGACGAGAAGACTGTGGTGCGTTTGCGGTCATTATCAAAGTCTGTTTTACACAATGCTGAATCGCTGCTGCTATGATACCAAGCTGCACGACCTTTTACCGCTGTTTTCAGCAGTTGTTGTGGTCTCCCGAGGGGCAATACGCTATGTAACACTGTAAACTTTATTACTGTGTTAAACCAGATATTCAGGCGTGAGTAGATGCATATAAAAACACACAGAGGTAATTAAACTTAACCATTGGTGGGTAATTTTTCTTCACAAAGGGCCACATGAGAAATTTTGACTGCTGTAGAGGACGATCTGAACAATTGTTTAAAATAATTAATAAACTGTGAATTTAAGTTTTATTGTCTTCAGGGAACAGTGGACATCTTAGCAAAACAATAAATTATGATAAGTCCAACTTTATATCTTTATAAGTCATTTATATTTTGCTTCACTGGGTTCCCAAAAAATCTTTTACATTTATTTCACCAATTCAATTCAAAAAGTGAAGTAAAGATCCATTACATAATTATATAATTTGAATTTTTCTTTGTTATTTTTGATAATTTACAGGTCAGCTGTCAGCAGTCTTCCCCATTTTTGTACATGCCTATAACATATTTGAGTTTGTTTAATAATTGTCTTTGGTATTATTACATTTCTTAATTTGATCTTAATGCGTTTAAAATTATTGAAATGATTTAAAAAAAAATCTTTTCAATTTTATGGTGATGTTTTATGGCGATGTCATTTCATGTTTTAGATTTAATAATTTATAATTACATTTTGTTTTGTCAAAGTAAAATAATGCCTAAGTTCTGATGTGCCTTTTAAGCTCTCCTGCAAAGTAATGTACCGGACTTTTCAGTGGATTCAGATCTTAAACAGTTTTCCTTGCAGTGTTGGTGAAATGCACATAGAGGTCAGTGTGTTTCTCTTTCTCCCTGCTTCCTCAGCAGAGAGGAGAGGTCATTTGGAAAGAAACCCAGCCTTTCTTTTCTTGTCCAGCATTTGTTGCCCATCAACGAAGTCAAGCTGCTTTGTGTCAGAAGCGTGAGGGGAAATCTTCTCTTTTGTTTTGTCTTCATACAATAATTTTTTCCTCTGCTGTCATCTCTGGGATCATGACTTCTAATTCCAATTTATCCAACATGCGACGGCTGGTGGAACAACTTAAACTTGAGGCCAGCGTGGAAAGAATTAAGGTAAAAAACCAGCATGGTGGTGTTGTTGTTATCGGCTGTTGGTCTTGTTTCTTTCAGTTTTCCCATGACTATTGACACAACATTGTTGCATGACAACATTCTGGTTTTATACAAAATATTAGGCTACTAATAACATCAACATTTCTTTTTCTTTTTTTTTTTTTTTTTTACAAAAAGAACAACAAAAATTCAGGAATTTACACAAAAGGTCAAATATTTGCAATCCAGTTGTGTGAATGTAGTTTCTATTACACTAATTATAATTGAAATTCTGAGGACTTTAATGCACCAATAGTATAAATGTATAAACAGAGTTTAGAGTAGTCTTATGGTTTCCCTCTGTCATTTGGGAAACATGTCTGGCACCAATCATCTTACATTGTCGTTCACATACTTTAACGAAAAGGTTCTAAGTTTCCGAGTTTGTTCCATTGCCTTATTTTTAAGTAAACTGTAGCAGGTAAAAATTCATTTCCCTAGACGCAGCACACATTGTTTGGCACAAATTCTAAAACCTATCATATAGATACACTTGGTGCTTTTTCCAGGTGTCCCAGGCGGCTGCAGAGCTGCAGCAGTACTGTCTGCAGAACGCGGGTAAAGATGCCCTGCTGGTCGGAGTCCCTACAGGGAGCAACCCCTTCAGAGAGCCACGCTCCTGCGCCGTGGTGTGAAGGTCGGACACTTTTCTATTTCGCAAGGGAATATTTATTATGTCAGCTGAGCTTCAAAAGAAGAATAATAGGTTTTGCACCCTTTTTGCAGAGTATGAAGAAGTGGACACAACTGTGACATCTCCTACAGGGAAAAAAGAGATTTCAGCGTTTTATCCAGATATGTTTTGTACAAATTATAATTTTTTTTTAATGGAGGAAACGAAAGACTGTAATAAAATATTTCTTTGGTACATATGTCTTTCTTTTTATATTATTTTACTTCATTTTAGCTTTCTTTTTTTTTTTTAAAGCACATGGTGTAACTGTACGTCTCATTAGACGTCTCTTTGAGAGCGATCTCTATGTTATGCAGGGGCGGAGTGATACAGTGGCTATCTACACATTGTACAAAACGGATGTTTTAGCCTGCTCACTAAATGACACACTGGAATCTCATGGCGCTGGAACTTCCTGATGTTCAGTCTAAGTTAGGAACACATTTAGAGAGAGGAAACTGAGTCTTCCTGTTTCAAACTGCAAAGACACAGTGAAAGATAACCCTGAGGCAGCTCGCTTTTTGGACTCATCTGTAAGATTAAGCTGTGATAATTCAGAAGTAAAACCAGGGCTTGCATAAAAAATAAGGTTCATACGTAAATATTTGCTGTCATAATGAGCTGTTCTGAGTTAAAAAACCTCTTTCTGCAGATTTTATTATTAGCTGTTTTTACCGATTTAAAATATATATTTATTTGCCTTTAGGTATATAAAGGTTAATGTAAAAACTGTCTAATGCAGCACCAATAATGTCTAGCCGGTCATGAGACGACTCTCATTTTTATCACTTCCTTTTCCTTCCAGTGCACATTTAAGGGAGGAGTCTTTGTAGAGCTATCTATAGAACCGCTGACCTTTACTTAAATATGCCTATTTTTTTTGTCTTAGCTAACCGTTTGTAATTAACCTTTTAGCTGAATGTTAACAGTATGTTGCAATGCCCAAAGCTTTAAAATTATGCAAAGTAAAAGGAGATACTGAAGGTTCTCCTTTATCTCTGCAATCTATAATTAAGTAAAGCCATCCATCCTTTGCCGAGTTCCCTGCTAACCCTGATTTCCCCAAATCCATTGGAACATTTAATTACTCTCATCCTCTTTAATCCATTCCAGGCAGTCCATTATGTGTGAAATATTCCACTGTTAATATTCTCACATTTCTTGCTTTTGCTGAGCACCTCCTTTGCCCTTTGAACTGCCGTCCCCTGCTAGCAGCAGCAACGATAATGCAACCAATAAACACAGAGGGGTGTCAACTTTTTAACCACATACAGATGGAATAAAACTTTTAGAAAATGGACACCCACTTTCTAAGAGAGCCCTGGGAAACACCACATGTTGCCCATAAAATGACCACTGACCACAAGCGACTTTAAACTGGAAAAACGAAAACATTACTAAGAAAATTTCACAGATCAGGAATGCTTAAAAGCAAAAGTATCGTCATCCTACCAGGGCTGGATTGTGGGGTAAATTTTTTACCAAGGTAATTTTTGATTTTGCTGTGGTTTAACCCTGACGCAGTTAAAAATTAAAGAGTCTTGAATAAGAATCCCAAGAAAACCTTCCTGGCTCCTGAAAAAGGTTTCTTGAAATAGAAATGTTCTCTTCCCACCCCTCTACAGCAACTATCAATCTAAATTATAAATTATTTTTTCACATTGGCCAGTCCTACTCAGATCATTGTAAAAGTGGAACACAGACTAGTTCTAGTCTGGATTACATCTTTTCATTATTTCTTTTTATTTTACGACTGTAGTGTGATGTTTTTTGTTTGTTTATTGTGTTACGTTTTTATCGCGAGATGCACTTTGAACTGCCTACTTGTTGAAATGTACCTTTCAGATAAACTTGCCTAGAAACTTGACTGATGTATCATAAAACCTCTGCCTACTTTCTATTGCACATTAGGGCTTTTCATATGTTGGATAAATGTAACTAAAAAGGCAAATGTTGCTTTGTGGAACAGGTTCAGTAACATTAATATCATTGACTCATGAGCTTGTTAGTTCCTGTTGAGTTTATCGTTTTGTTTCAGGGCAAATAAAATCTTTCACTTCTTCCCATGTAGCACATGCAGAAAGACTTTGCATGTTTTAAAGTGCCTGTTTTAGGGAAAACATTATTATTGATGATGATGTTGCAGTTACATTTTTATCTCTTGCTGGCTTCAAAGATTTCTCTCTATAGGTCAAAAATTTGAAGAACTACCTTTTGCTGCATTTACAGCCGAGTCTTTTTTTGGGGTATGTTAGGTTTTCATATCTAAAGGCTGAATGTTTTTTTATGAGTCATTGCAAAATAGCTCAAACTCATTTCCAATTAGATTTTGACTGGCCCATTCTAACATGTCCCTCGATTTAAACCATGTCTTTGCAGCTTTGGATGAATGTTTGGGGTCATTGTCCGGTTGGTAGCTGAATCACTGCCCCAGTCTCCATTCTTTTATAAACTCTAACAGCGTTTTCTCCTTTTCTTCAGTAATTTAGTTCTATTTATCTTCTCATGAAATCTGACCAGCTTTCCTGTCCCTGCAGATGAAAAGAAGAATGTTGTGCAATTACTCTGGACACACTATCACCATTTCCTTCATACATGGTGTTTTGCATGTAGTACAAAAAGCTACACTTTGGTCTCATGCGACCAGATCACATTCTTTTGCAGGGTTATGAAAACTGTAAATGGCTTACAACAATTTTTAAAATTGAATAATGGATTCCTTCTTGCAACTCTCTTGTAAAGGACCAACTTGTGCAGACATTCTGCAGACAGTTAAAACCAAAGTGTGTTTTTTCAAACTAATGGAGTATTTAGAAAAAAAAAAAAAAAAGATCATACTAGGAATCAAAACATGTTGGTTGTAGCTTGATGATGATCTGGGAATCCAGTTTTGCCTGTACCAAAATATCCTGAAGCAGAACATCCAGCTAATAGTTTGTGAACTTAAGCTTGAACATTCATGGGTTATGCAACCAGAAGTTCATCACCGAACGTCTTGAAAAAAGTCAAAATGAAGGTGATGCGTTTTCTAGTCAAAGTACTGACTTAAATTTGACTGTGACCTTAGTAGGTCATTAACGCTCAAAAATCCTCCAACATGGCTGAGCTATTCCTCCCACTATATATGATCTGTTGTTTCAAATGCTTGATGGCAGTGAAGTTGCAAAGCCAGTTATATCAGGATTGGAAGGCTATTAGTTTTCACATATGTAACTCAGTAACTTTTATCCACTTAATAAATTAAATAACTGGAAAGCTAAAGTTTGCGATTTCTAAAGTAACCATTTTCTGTTATTAAAATATGCCTGGTGATCTGAAACATTTAGTTGTGGCTGAAAAGAAAAAAAAGAAGAAAAGACCAAACCTTATTTTATAAGACTGTTAGTAATTCAATTTAAGGAAATGTTGCATTTTTAATAAAAACATTTTTTTTTAGTTTTTATTGTTACAGTTGTACATTTCCCAACTTGTTCTCTGTTGAAAGTGTTAAACGATGCCATCTGGTGGTTAAATATATACAATGACATAATGGTCACGTCGTGTTTCTGCAGAGTAATCCAATCATTTAGAGATGAATCATCTATTCATGCATCACCAAAGTAACTCAAACATATATTTTTTTGTTAATATAGCAATAATAAAGAGAATAAATACAATGATTTATATGATGTAAGTCATGATTGTAACATATTTTTTGTCCAAATACATATGAAGCTGCATTAACCCCTTAACAGTCACATAAAAAAAAGTGCAAGCCATGAGGACACGCGCGTATCCTCATGATAGTTAAGGGGTTTTAATGTTGAAGAGCATGTTCTACAGTTTCAGATAAAGAAGGAAAATATACCTTTCCATTCATAGCCTCTGGGATATAAACCTCTCCTCACTCCGTTTAATCTGTGGTGGAGTCGGCCTCAAACAACAAAAAGCCCCAACATTGCAACAATCTATTGAAAAGTCTCATTTTTCCCTCCTACATCTTTTCTCTCTTTTTGTTTATTGCATTCTGTTAGTTTAGTTAGCATGCACAGCTCTAACACACAATGCAACAAAAAGTATATAAATAGAGTCTCAAGTGCTTCTGTGGTAAGCAGGTTGCCTTTGCAGCTGCTCCACCTATCGTTTCATTCCAACAAGGTCAGGTATTCAAAGGACTTGTTTTTTAGAAAAGGAAACAACCTGAACACACTGAATAGCTTTGTCTTCTCCTTTAAAGGTGTGGGCGGAGAGTAGAGTGCAGAGTTAAGTTTCACTGACACCTCCCTTTCTAGACTCACAAACTGCAGAAGATCAGTCGTGTTGCAGTCCTGAGTGGTGCTCTCGGCTGGGATCTTAGTGCGTATGTTGTTGTATTTTTTTTTCTCCCCCGACTCTTGTGGATGTGGCTGCCATCAATGACGAACCACAACAGGACACTCTGGGAAACTTCTGCGACAGGTCTATTCCCTCTCCAAAAGTCACTGACCGCTGAAAAGGATTTAAGCCACTTGGACTTCTCTTTCCCTCATATGTCTGTGAATTTTCATAAATCAAATAAGAATTTCCATCAAGTGTGGAGATGGCAAAGTTGCACAGACTCTATGTAGTTCTACTAACAGGTAGGATTAACTATTATTCTGCTCATGTGTTAGACTAAGTGGTCAACTTTCTTCACAACTTAATTATAGTGTAGTTTAGAGACATGGAGGCATTTGTCTAGTAAAATTTGCAAATAAATAATTTTATAGATTAGTTCTTGAGACAATTTTCTGTTGACAGCTGGTTCAGTTCAAATTGAATTGAGACATTATTCTCCCACTACTAACATGTGTAAAAAGATTTGGACTTGGTTAATCATTTTAGTGAAGATCTTACAAAGCAGCACTATATTATCTGACTCCCCACTAATTATGACATTTTAAATCCTGTTGTCTGAAGTGTGAAACATTCCCCAACAAATTATTATTTATTCTGAGAGTTTATAAAATCAGGCAGTGAGAGTGACAACTTTTACGCACCTGTAAAAAGTGGAATGTGGTCTCAAATTAGCTGATGTGTCAACACAAAGCAAGTGAGCATAATAGTATCTATTGCGCTCACTTGCATGTGTGTGTGTGTGTGTGTGTGTGTGTGTGTGTGCGCGCGCGTGCGTGTATGTGTGTGTTTGACTGGCTTTTTGTTTGTGTTTGTGTCTGCAGCTCTAGCACTGTGGAAACGTTGTCTGGCAGAATGGAACGCCACCGACGGGTCCTCCAACCAAACCGCATCCGTCTGTCAAGACAACTGCACAGGTAGAGACGGGACAATCCCTCACTGATGTCACAAAGAGCATTAAGGTGTAATTGACACAATCATCAAAGCAGACACTGAACTGGTCAAAGCAGTCTAGGTAAATAGTGTCAGTCATCTGTGACGGGATTATGGGCTTTGAAAGCCGCGAAGGCTTTGACGTTCCCCTTCTTAGCTGTTCACCTTTGGCAACTTTGTTTGCAATGAAAATGGGAGATGAAATGACTCATTTTCAACAGAAGGTACAGGAATTTGCTGCCGGATCTGTGAATGAGAACACTCCCAAAATTGAGTGTGTTCAATTTGGAAAATGAACTGATTGTGGCAGTGCTAAAGAATACTAGCAATACAAGTCAATAACGACACGTTTGTTTCTACTGTGTGTAATCAAATCCACAAAAAAAAAGGTTGTGCATAATTAAAAACTGGATAGTTCAGATGCCACTGCTTTAATAACGCAGAATCTGTCAGACTTGCCACTAAACATTTCCTACTTCTAGGAAGCGCTAAGATACTCTTGTTAAATAAATAAACTAATGGTAGAGAAATCTACTCTAGTATGGAAGGTCTAACAGTGAATGAATGAATGAATGAATGAATGAATGAATGAAT
>NW_006800039.1:75089-88004 GCF_000485575.1 Poecilia formosa
ATAATAATAATAATAATAATAATAATAATAATAATAATAATAATAATAATAATAATAATAATAAAACATTACAGTTACAGTGACCTGAAATAAATATATAAAACATAAACAATAACATCTAAAATAAAAATACAATTACATTATCAAAAGCCACATGACAGAACTTACCAGAAGTATCATAAAATTAGAATAAATAAACAAAAAGAAAATCGATAAATGGCAAGAAAGATATTGTTGACATTGTTTTGACCGAGAAATTAACATCTGGATGTGAAAGATGAAACTGTCCAAGCCATTTCTGCTTAAACACTTTTTGAAATGAGATGCAAAAATCCACAACTTGGTCCCGACAGACGATGTGATTGTGGCCTCTTGGTTAGTTTTGTAGTTGCCAATGTGTGGGAAATTCAATAACGGGTAAGGAATGCAGCATGCTTCACTTGGTTTTCACAGCAGCATTTTTGTTGTAATGAGATGATGTACTACAAAGTTACAAAGTTATTGTTATGATTATTATTTTTATTTTTCAGTTTTATAACCCAGACTATGCAAACTATTTGCTCCTCTGCTTTAACTGCCACCAAATGTGAAGGTTGCTTTTAGCGGGTCATGTTGGCTAACCATCAATAAGACTGCAAACACATTTATCTTCATGACCTCTGGGGTCATGTCTGCTAGCGTGTTCTCAAGTTTCAGCTAACAATTAGACCGCACTCACTGATGTCACCTGGAGGGCAGTATCCTTTCACGAGCTCTCTCTCTCTCTTTTCTTTTTTTTTTATTTGTTTTGAGGGACAAATTCACTAGAGCAGGTTGTAAAGATAGCGGCGGCTTTTCAAGAAGTGCAACATGAAAACTGGTGGTCAGAAGTTCAGCAGCTGTTCCAGGGCACATTAGTTAGCAAGCTAAATAAAAACCTGTGTGTGGGGACATAGTTGAGAGAATGGGAATTCCAACTTTCATGTTTAATTTAGCGGAGAATTACACCGATGAAGCTGTGTGCATAATGAGTCTTTTACGACACCGGTGCCTTAGCGGATTTGAATAGCGTTCCTCTCTGGACCGGATCGTTTTGCAAACAGTCTATTAATAAATTAGGTCATGGCAGAGGGTGAGAATTGACGTCATAGTGGCAAGCTGACAAACCGTGACAAAGCTCCAGAAATAAAATAGATGTTGCACTTTTATTTGCACGTGATTAAAACTGGATATGTCGAATTAGAAATTACTCAAATATGTTCAAAGCAGCCTCCCATTTTAAATATTTGTACATTTCTGCAAAAGCAATCCTCATGCTGACGCTTCCAAATGGGTCAATCTTGTGCTAGTTACTTTAACAATGAAAGCATTTTCCTGATCTTACACTAAAAAAGGAAGCCTCAAAGAACAGGGATTAAAAGAACTTTAAACTGTTGTGAAATCAATCAACTAATAGTCAGAAGCATAAAAATTACATTAAACTAAAAATTGTTTGTAAATCTCAGGTTTTGTGTAGTATATTCAACAAAATACAGGTTCCGTTTCAATACAAGTGTCATGCACTTAGCTGAGAAGTTTTAACAGTCATTTTAACCAAGAAAAATAATAAAAAAATAATAATAATTGAGATCTTATCAGTGCCATTTAAAAGTGCTTAAAAACATTGCTAATGCAGATGAGAGTTGAGATCAAATAAAAGCGATTTGTAACTGGTAAGCTACAGATGCAGTCCTTTTAAGATAATTTATATTTCATTAGTAGGTTGGAGAATTTGTTTTAGCAACAATGAGAACAATGAATTTACTAAGAGGTCATGTAATTTCATTTCTCCAGCAGAGAAAGATACAGAACAATCGAATGGCCACTTCTCAGAATGTCCTGAGGAGCTGCTTTATTACTGCATCCACGGAGAGTGTCGTTACATTAAGGAACAAAAGGCAACATCCTGCAGGTGAGAAATAGTTCTACAAAATGTTAATAAATATAAATGTTAAAAAAACAAAACAGATTAGACAATGAAGTTTAGCTTTGTTGAGAATCCAGAAAAAACAAACATGGGAATTTTATCAGAAATATGTGGTCAGATAATATTTATATTTAGAACCGTATGAACAGTGACAAAAGAAGAAGAAAATAGAAAAATTAAACATTTAAACCTTCATTTTTTTTCCTGTCTAAGGTGTCACGTCAATTACCACGGTCACAGGTGTGAATATGTGACGTTGGACCTGCAAATTGGTCGCAGAGAACAAATCATAATAGGCTGCGCCATTGCAGTGCTTCTGCTGTTGATGATCCTCGTTATTTCCATCTGCATCTGTTCACAGTAAGATAAAATAGTTTCTAACAATATGGGTACATTTTTCTTAAAGGAACAGTTTGGCCTTCACAGACCTAGTTGTCAACCATGATTATTCTTTTCAATCAGTGCTTTATGGGGTTTAAAAATATGTTTTCACTGCCTCCCGCCTTCCTGCAGCAACACATCTGCGTTGATGTGTTCAGAGAACAATCATATAAACCTGAGTTTTTAAAAGCAGCCTCTCCGGCCACTGGTTCTAACTCACTACAGGGGAATCTCTTGGCAGCTTTGCACCTGAGTGACACAGCAGGTCTGATATGATTACAAAATCAATCACTGACCTTTAGCCCTAGGCCGACTGGGACCAAGTGCACTTGTGAACAATGTTGTCTTGAACATGGAGTTTGTTGTGGATCCAGCCCACGATTAGCACAGACGTCCAGCAAAAACCCACCTTTCGAATTTCAAGCGTGTCCACACCCAACTCTCACCCAGCTTCCATGGGACCAAATCCCGAAGATCCTCCACACAGGCAGTGGGTAAGAGCAGAAACCCCGGACAACACAGGCGATGAGATCATGGATGGATTTTGTAAAAATATATATATTGGCAAAAATAACCTCTTGTGAGATTTGTAAAATCATTAAGACACTATCTTTCTAGGACTCAATATTTGTCTCTGTTCACATGTTTTTTTGTTTTTAGAACTGTTGCCTATAAAGTTTCTCAAAACTAAAATCACAGTTTATAAATTAGGTGGAGTGAGTGAATGGATTATTGGAAGCCAGACTTATTTTTATTGGACTGAAAGTCCTATTGACCTTTATTCCAGGTTGAAAGATTACTATGACCTAACTAAAAAGTTCAGACACATGGATGAATGAATTAAACCACCAGGAAACTGCTTACACAGTATTTAAGTCCAGATTTGGACTCAGCAAATGCATAATTTTATTTTATTTTTCATCAAATATTATCAGACTTTTTTAAATACATTTATTTTTTTTTATTCATAGTGAAACAGGGTTCCTCCTATAGGCAGTTAAAGGAAAAGCTACACCACACATTATGTGCAAAAATGAATATAAATGAGTACAGCAAAGACACCAATTGAGCAGCAACAAAGTAAAATGTTATTAAAATAGAAACAAAAACCAAATAGAAAAGTCAAACAGTTCTGCTACACAACACAGACAAGATAAAAACAATTAAACTAAATGTAGTTAGTAAAGCAAATGAAAATAAGCGAAGCTGAGTACGAAGAGAAATGCATTTATTCAATATATTATAATGGACTGCTAAGCAGCCTATCTGCTGTGAGAATGAAACTGTTCTGAAAGAAATTGAAGTGTAAAGTTTTTGATTTGATACATCTGAAACATTTGTCAGGAGTTGAGAAAACAGGAGTATCTGCCTAAATGTCAGACCACACAAGACGGTGACAAGAAATACGCCATCGTAAAAAGAAAGCTACAATAAGTCCTGTTTAGAGAATGAAACTTACCGAGGTACATGCTAAACAGTGTGCAAATGAATAATACAAATGCAGATCACCTGAACACATTATTTCCACCACAACATTTAGTGATAGCAGAATCATGCTGTGGGGATTATTTTATTCAACGGGGAGATGGAGGGAAGTAAATATGGTATAATCCTGGAAGAAAAGCTGCTAGTGGCTGAAAAATACTTGAGTTGTGGTGGTACAGCAACCTTGGATGTACAGTCAGAACCACAAAGCAATGGTTCAGAGCAAAGGGCGTTCATGAGTTAGAATGGCCTAGTTAAAGTCCATCGAAACTCTATAGCAAGTGAAATTCATAGATGTTCAAGCTGAGATTTAACTACTTTTGCAAAGACAAATGAGCAAAAAAAAAAGTGTCTAACTGTCCAAAGCTGATAAAGAGATATCCAAAAGGATGTAACTGTTGCAAAATGTTTGAAATGCTCATTATGATAAATAATAGTGAGTATGTATCATATACATAAATGTATGCATATTTATTTATGCATATTTATTTATGCATATTTTTAAAACAATATATAAATGTATATATTCTGATCCCACTTTTGCAACAAAGCAGTTTTAGCCAAGCTGTTCCTTTAACGTCTTACTGCAGAGGCTGAACATATTTGGTTTTGGCTTTGCAGTCATTTGTTGCCTTCCACATGCGGTATGTGCCATAGTTCTGTTGTTTTCAGTCGCAGGTGCAGATTGTGGGGACGGAGGAGAAGACAGACGGAGGAGCTGAGAAACGGAACAGGGAAACGCGTCATGCCGGACTCGAGTCCATCACACTCAACAGAGCTGACACCTATCAACTCAGTATGAAGACTCTGTCAGAGACGCCTTTGGGCATCACATGTTTACGCACGGGGTCGCTTCTGGCTGCAGGCTCACAGTAAATGCAGGAGGCCTCGGGTGGCCCCTGGTCAGCATCGAGGCCGACGAGGAACACCGCTTCACAGAAAAATATGTCAACCTGTGACAGAAGCTCAGAAGCTTCCTCTTGTCCTTCTGGAGACCTGCTGTGTTTGGAACATTAAACAGGCTTTTGGAAACAAACAAACAAACAAACAAACAAAAAACCAAGAAGAAGATGCCCTCCTGGATTTATGATAAATATGAACTGGGGAAGAGTGTTCAGATGCCTGGGTGCTGGAAAGGAGGCTTTTGTTTTAAAAGTTGTGGAGCAACAGACATGGCCTTTCGCCGAGTGCTGCTGACCACGCAGCACTAAATAAATTGTTGCTATGTTGGAAAAAGCTGCGAAGCCAGCTGGCAGCCAATGGTAACACTCCGTCAGGTTGGCATCTACACTGTGAGATGAGAGGAAAGCTACTGTCCTTTTAGGGAAACTGAGCTACAGAGATCAACCTTTATACACATTGTAACACAGCTGCAGCAGCAGGCTTGTTTACTGCTTGACTAGCTTTTATGTGCCACATAATGATCAGTTATCACTTTCAACTTATCACTGCAGAGCCACGTCTCCACGTATGATCGCAGACGATATTGTTACTCGTGTGCATGACCAAATTCAAGAAGAGGCCCTTTAAGGTCGGAGCTACGTTAACCACACAGTTCAAAAAGGACAAGCAGATCTTGTGCTGGAGGCCCTTTTTTTTTATCTGTATGTTTAGAGCCGAGCAGCCTGGAGGCTACAGAACAGAACAGCTGAGTCTGTGTGCGAGGGCTGACAGAGCTGCTCTGTTTCACAGCTGCCAAACTTTCACTGAGATTTCAGAATGTAACCATGTAGTCATAAACTCAGAGTCAGATAAATCTGGCTCTGAGTTTTATATCAATAAACATGCTGTTGCTTACTTTACTTTTACTGAAAAATGTATATATTTATATATATACAGATACTTTGTCCTCAGTTTGTCTAAGAAAATATTTCTGCAAAGCATCAGAGTCGAAGAGCAGACAAAGTAAAAAAAACGATAGTTCACGTTTCTGGAGAATCCTTTTATAGCAATTTTCAAAAAATATAAATAAATAAATAAATTAAAAATAATAATAATAATAATACATTCTCACAGCTCTGCTGATAACAACTATACAGATCCCCAATCATCAAAAAGACAAATAATTTCATTTACAACTGGTTTGTTCATCTACCTGATCATTAGACCATGGGAAAAATTAAGAGATCAGTTAAAATGATCAGTTTCTGTGGTTTTACTTTTTATAGGTATATGTTTGAGTAAAATGAACATTGTTCTTCTATTCTATGAACTATTGTGACAACATGTCTTCCAAATTCAAGGCAAAAATTGTAGCATTTATTTGCAGAAAATGAGAAATGGTCAACATAGCAAAAAAAAAAAAGGAAAAAAAAGATGCTTTCAGACCTCAAATAATGCAAAAGAAACAAGTTCATGTTCACTTAGAAACAACAATACTGATGTTTTAACTCAGGAAGAGTTCAGAAATCAGTATTTGGTGTAATAACCATGAGGTTTTCAGTGGTGTTCAGTGCAGTGGTCTCCTATTTTTTCCAGACCTGTACGTCTTCACATATCACAATGTCTTCATTTCCTGTAGGTTGCTATAATAATTATGTTAATAATTAATATAATACCCAATTGGCTAGTGATGGAAACAAATCAGACACACAGAGAAGCCATCAGTGTTTATAGTTTTACAGTATTGTGTTGCCATGGTGCGGTAACACCAGCTAGATTCGATACTACACCAGCGAATGTGACTTTTTATGGCCCTCTGTCATACCTGCCTTCACCCAGAAGCTGCTAAAGACTAAACTATAACAATACCACCTCTGCTGCGAATTGAAAGAAGTCAACTCACATGTTCCTCTTTGCTTTTAAGAGTTCAGCCACGTGTTTCATCTCAGCTGCTGTATTACTCTGTATTACCAAGACGGTAATATTTCATTAAATGTCTATTTTAATCTCATGAAACATTTTTGGCTGATTTTGTGCTATCTTTTCTTTTTTTCTCTCTCTCTCTCTCTTTGCACATTTAGAGTGACATTTAATCAACCCGTGCCTAAAAAATCCACAGCAATGTTCATCATTAACTTGGAATGTTTTACTGCTGCATCAGTGAAACTGTCTCTAAAACAGTGACATCTGTGGTATGCTGCAGTTTCTATGAGGGGCGTGTCAGCGGAAAACAAAACTGATAAGAGAGATAACATTGAAATTGATGTAGATGTTTGATCAAGACCTGTGATGGACAGACAGCCTACCCACAGGGTGTATCCTGCCCTTCATTCATCATGTGACTGCTGACACAGACCAGAGTACCCTTCACCAAGCAGGTTTATATTGGACTAGATAAAAAAAAAAAATTCTCAAACAATCCAGGCATGTTTAGTTTCAGTGTGTTGCAAATGTGACTTCAGAATCATCTGAAAGCAGTTTTCACCCTGAATGGCAACGACTCCACCTGTTCTCCCCTGGCATGCACGCTGCTCTGCTCTGACAGCTGTGCAGAGCCTAACAAATAGTTGAGAGATAAGTCAGCACAGGGACGGCTTCATATCGCAGATCAGCGCTGGAAATGAATGCAGTGACTCATAGAGGGAGAATTATAAACCGTTCTAGTTTGTTTGTAGTTTGCATAGAGGCCACTGGAGGTCAGCAGTCTACCACAGCCTTTCAAAGGTCTCAGCACTGACGGTGTTTCAAAAGTTCACTTCTGAAGTATGGGTTTACATGAATAAACTATAAGTAGATTTTCTTTTCTTTCTTTTCACAGAAACACTTCTTTCAACTTATACTTTTATAAACTTAACACAAAATTGCCCAAGTTAATCTCGTAGGGGAGATAATTTTATTTTATGCAAAGATGTATTTCAGTCATCTATTGTTACAATCTTAAAATACACAACATAAAATCAGCCCTTCAAAGGTTCCTATATTATAAAGAAACCTTTGAAAGAAATCGTTAAAGATGGAGTTCTTCTTTTCCATATAGAGCTCTTGAAATGCCCGACACTTCTTCTTTTACCCTCCGCTTGCTCACTTTCCTTAGTTTCAAGGAGCAAACAACAGTAACAGGATTTGGGAACATGTCTTGGGAAAGAGCAAAGGAACCCAGGAAGTCTGGCTGCTCAGAAGAAAAACATGACAAAACTGAAGATAATCCTGGACTTTTTAACTATACAGTGTTTTGAGCAAACACTTTACTGAACACAACATCAAAACACATTAAAGAAGGGAATGGTTTCGTTGGTATAGTTGACTAGAACGTGAAATGTTAAAACCAGTGTTTTTCTGCTGAACTCATCTTTCCCATTGTCGTACGCAGTTCATTTTTAACAGGACGTCTGCTATTCATTTCCATTTGTCGATGGGGGGGTCCTCCTGTGACTATGTGTTCCTGATTACTGTTTAAATAACTATTTAGTTTCCCATAAGTGTTTTTTTTCTCATATAGAAGCTGCAGTGAGCTTTTGATGTATGAGTCATTACCTCTCCTAATTTGTATATTTGCATCCAGGGCAATAGCGATGGTTTTGATATTGTTTTTGCCAGACGTAGCCGTAGGAAGCATGACAACTTTCCTACCACCTAAATTCCTGCTTTGTGCAAAGTGGACATCTCACAGAGCTTTAAAGAAGTCTGATCTGTATTCAGTGAAGATGATGCAGCATCTATTAATCTTCCTCCTTAAATTGATCCGGCCGTCCTCCAGAGAAAGCCTTTAAAAGTTGAAGGATCAGGAAACAATTACCCTAAGAGCAGGTATCTGTGGCTGGAAGCGATGGAGGTGATACTAAAGAGATGTCTCCGGTCACAGAGCATTTCCCGGATTTCCCCCCTTCCTGGTAATCTTTGCAGACTGCTCTCGGAATAAAGGCAAAGGGCAAATGTTTGACTAAAGAACATTAGCCCGGTGACTGAGATTTTCTTTTCTTCAACTTTGATCCTTTACAAATAGAAAAAAGGATTTTGCCTTTGCTGATTTTTGTTGTTGTAATGCAAAGGATTTGGTGTCCATGGCTTTACCCTGTCTTCTCAAATGGAACTAGGAAGAATGTTGGAAAACACTTTCTATAAACATTATACAAGAACTTTAATAAACATATGGTCCAAAAAAGATGTCTCCTTTGATTACAGCTCCTATAATGTAAGTAACTTTCCAGTTTTATCCCACATAATACTGCTTTTTGCATTTATTACCATTTCTAATTGGCTTCTCAGAACCTCCAAGGACAACTTAAATCATGTTATGATAAAATAAAAAAAAAAAAGCCAGAACAACTGATGAAGCTATAAAACTCCAACACATGGTGACTTACTTGTCTTGTTTCAGTAGCATGAGTTAAAAACAGACAGGATCATCAGATCAAGCAACACCTACGTCTTAGCTAACCCAGCATGCCATCAGACATGAACAGCAGAAAATGTGTTAATAAGAAGCAGAAAACATTCCTGACAGAAATATTTTATCATGCATTTTCATTATAACGACGTGGGGTTGTTCCAAGAGATTTAAAGTAAACATAAAAAAATCATAATAAGTAATTATGTACTTAATTAAATGTTTTAGCATCTTAGCATCTCTTTATTCAACAAAATCAGTTTTTCACCAGTATTCATTTGATACCAGTTTTGACCCTTTTTCCCCTCATTTGGCTTATATACAAAGATATCATTGAATCTTCTTGTTGAAACTATTTTTCCAAAGGTTTTCAACAATTCATGCTGAGAGCCGGGTTCAGGTAAAACCATATTAGAGGTTAAAGCAGGCAGGCCTTTTGAAATTGATGTTGCAATATCTAGTTGAATACAACTATTTGACTCAAAATGTTACCCGTCCTCTTAAAGGAAATGGGATAGGAACACAGACGATGCTTAGGCTCAACTCTGTTGTAACTTGGAAACTTCTGGAAAAACAATATATTCTCCAATATCAGATCGATATCAAAATTTGCATCGTTTACATGGAAAACCCAAATGGTTTCTTAGTAAAACTTGTAAGGTCTTTGAATAAAAAGAAGATTCTGTTTGGATACAATGACAAGAACTGAGTTTCAAAGAGGCAAAGTGAGGTAAAAATTAAAAACATAGCTCCAACTGTGGAGCATTGCAAAGGCAGCATCATGCTGAGGGTCAGTTTCAAGCACAGACTAAAACTGTTAGCAGCATGGCTCCATCCTTAACACCTAAAACATGTCTATAAAAACTCTAACTATGCTCAAAAGTGAGGCCTATAAAAAAAACATGACAGATCAGGACATGTTACTGTGGAATATCATCTCTGCCACCTGGAAATTGAGCTGTTAGCAAGTCATTACAGCCATGAAACTGTCATACAGTAACAGTCTTCAGTCAGAGGCCTCTTCAGATTCAATGCGAGACTGACTGCTACCACAGATCCTGTCAGATCCTTCCTGCTCACACTGCATCCACGACGAACCTTTGAAAATACTTCAATTGTATGAGTTACGACCAAATTTAATTTCCCTTTGGAACAAGTAAAATGTTGCTGAACTGAACTGACTGATGATGATGAGTGAAAACATCTGGCTGGAACTGCAAGTCGAGTAAGAGCATGGCAGCACCTCACATTAGCACATCTCAGGAGACTACGTTGTTGATTTTGAAGTCTGTTTGAGATCATTATTTTGTTACCAGAAGCAAAAGCAACTCCCGCCCAATTAACTTTTTTTTTTTTTTTTATAGGCCGTGTCATATCCTTCAAGTATTTTAACTCTGTTTGTTTTTCTTTCCTCCACCAGTGATACAGCCCAAGCTCTTCCTGCACCTCAAACTTATGCTGGGATGAGTCCTTACTTTATATTCTGCAACTTTTCTCTCATCAAACATGCTTCAGCTAATTCGGAGCAAAAATAATGCATTTTCAACAACACCAGTCCATCATCCTTTGTTGTGAAACTTTAAGCCACATTCATTTTAATTTAAAATCACTGATGCTTGATTTCTAGGTTCACTCAAAAGAGGATTTTCTATAATCATTCCTGAATATTGCCTGCTGCACACCAGAAGAAACATCTTCTTGCATCTCTTGCAGAACGTTTGATTTGCTTTTCTTTCAAGCACACAGCAGTTCCCTCGGGTTTCTTGATCTGCAAAACCTAAATGTAATCCATGCTCTGTTGTAACAAGGAATTGTTTCTATTGAAAGCAGAAGCAATTGTTACCTGAAAAACGAATCCTTACCTTAAAACTAAAATTTCATTTTAGGCCTCACCGTGTTTGCAGAGCTAAATTAATTTTGGGAGAATGACTCAGTTGCTTCAGGGGGCGTCCCGGGCTGCAGTTGTTGAGGCAAGTTTTAAAAGGTGTCAGAGTGTATTGAAGCTGTAGGACATCCATCATCTGGCATTTACTAAGGATTTAGCCTTAGAAAATTAGTTAAGGACAGAGACATTGATAAAAACTTAATTTTTTTTGGTGCTCACAGGGCTCTATGTTTTTACCACCAAAAAGTGTTCAGAAGAGAAAGATTTTGGTTAAAGTTTTAAAACCCTGCACAAAGTTACATTGAGGTTTGTGTCTAGCATTTTCTCTGTTACTTCATTGTCTGGCCTTCTAGGAAGCTTCTGTCAAATAATCTATATCCTGCTATTCTAGCATGCCAATCCTTTGTGAGAACTCCTCATGTTTTTATGATACTGCAAACATCATTTTTGGTCTGATATTGGTTTCTAAGTAAAGAAGTAGCTGAGAAAAGCAGAGACGTGAGTCATAATCTTGGATGTATAAGTATCCAGAAAGAGACAAAAGGTGAAGCATATGGCTGCACGGACCTGGTTAATGTTAAATTAGAGCAAAGTCTTTATGTTAAAAGCTTCCATTGAATCAACAACTTATTAAATGGCTTTAGAAGTGTCTGAAAGTACAACATACAGAGGGATAAAAAAGTATTTTCTTTCGTGTTAGATGAAAATGAAGAGTCGGATTCTTGTTTGTTGCTTTCTTCTTAATAAAAAGTTATATGCAGCCCAGTTGTGCAAACATATTCATACACCTTTAACCTTTTCAATTGTTGCATGCTACAACCATAATGTTCAATGTATTCATGTCATAGACGTAGCAACACAAGTCTCTGGATGTGCAAAGCTGGATCGGTTTATGCCCCAAATGATTTACACTTATAACTGGAGAGAAATGTTCCAATTCAGTGTGGCTTAGAACAAAAGCACAAAACAGATTTTAGATTTATTTAAAAAAAAAAAAACATGCAAAAAGTGAATACTATTTTCAGACACTGTGAGTGACTTCAGTAGGTTGTGAAATCTGAGGATGAAGTGAATAAACATTCAAATTGCTTTCTTTGGATGCTTTCAAACAAAATTTAACAAATCAACTTATTTCTGTCTTGCTGTCTACAGGCAGACCCATCATTTCATTTGGTATCTAGTTCAGGGTCAAAGAAACGACAAGAGGAAGGGCACACACTCGAGAGGATAGGGAAAACACAAAAAACACATGAGAAACACACTCTTGGAAGTGCTTGGACAGAAGGAAAGGAGGTGGAAAAAGTGTTGAACAGTGAAGAGTCACCCCCAAAACATTCTTTCTGTCAGACACCACACCCTCCATGCTAACCCAGAGAGATCCACGACATATACTGAGCAGAATGTCAATGGAAATTATGGCTTTTTGGAACTTGTCTTTACATGTTCAGAAAGTTTTTAGTTCAGGGTTGCTTCGTAGGAAAAAAAAAAGAAAAAAAAAACTTGCTTAAATGTAGACCATCTGTGCTCTTCTGAGGTGGAGGACTTTCACTTCCAAATTATCCCCTGAAGTGTGTTAAAGAGTTGCAGCACTGAGCTGTATCAGTCTGTGCCACTGACTTTAGCAGACACTGTAATGCCTTAAGCCCGGGTTATCAGAGACCGCGCAGGAGAAAGATTAAGGCCAGGCTGCCGCCGCAACTCTGTCCCACAGCAAAATTTCAGACAAAATGAGGACGATTGTGTTTTGGCTGATGGATGTGCACTGTGCATTTTTATTGTGAAAGAAACGGAAGACCAAATGATGTTTTCAGATAGTTTCATAAACTGAGAGTCAGGAAAATGTCACCTAAAACCCTCAAATTCATTACTATCAGTCAGCATTAATACGAAGCGCAAGACTCAGTGAGGAAAGCTATATGCACAGATTACATGACAACGATATTCTTCAGA
>NW_006800039.1:88046-129676 GCF_000485575.1 Poecilia formosa
TATATATATATAAAAAACCCATCATTCTAACGATTGGGCAAAAGATCAAAGTTCAGTACAAGCTACAAGCAACCTTTGCTCATGCATATGCAGTCACATCTGCTCAACATCCACTAGTGCCAAACTGTGAATTGTTTAATGAAAGAAAACTTTGTCAGAGTTTATCTACAGACTCCAGAAAGCTGGACTTACAGACACCAGTGTATGTGCGAGTCTCACATTTATCTCCACAGATGTTCCTTTTGTGTCATCAGAAGTCGCCCACTCCATTAGACTTTCTGGAGAAGGATCGTGTTTTCATCAGCTATAGGTCATCACATTTCAGCCTCTTTATCTGTTGCTATGCTGCATGAGAAATCTTACATTAATTTTTCTTTAATATAAAACACAGAAATAAATTGTCAGTGTCCAAGTGGTGTGCTTTTTTATTTTGTCTCAGAAGACAAATATCAGTCATGCCAATCTCGCTGAGCTTTTCTATAAATCCTAGAGAAATCCCAGATGGGACTAATCAATGCTATTGATGCAGGACATGCTAAATTAAAAAAAAAAAAAAAAAGCCCAATCCACCAATGGTGATCTAAAACTCAAGTCTTTACTGCCCAAACAACTGCCATGTTGGTTTGGTTTGAGATCATCATCTGGGCAACAATTATGGCTGCCAAAGAGACTTTTGAACAGCTTATTGATGAAGCTGAATGAATGAAAGTTTCTTCCAGGAACACAGGCGAAATCCAGGACAACACTGAGTAGGGCAGGTATGCTGCAAGTATAAGAAGTAGAATATGGCTCAGAGATTATTTAAATTATGGATGATGCAGTTGGGTTACTGTTTGAGAGTGCTGGAGTTCCAAGGGGGCAAAGGCGACTATACCCACAAAGGCTGAGATCCACAGGTGGTGCTTGTGGGTAATGATTTGTTTGTTCTTTCTTCCAGGAGGAGATGCGAGAGAGAGGTGGTGGAGCACCAGAGGGTGGACAGGCCAGCAAGTAATGGTGGATTATTGATGAGGGGTCCTGACATAAAGAAGCAGAGGAACAGGCAAGGAGATTCACGGAGATAGAGTAAACGAAAATTGAACTCAAGTAAGAGCAGCACTCCATGACATGTATAAGTATATTGAGTACTGCCGATGTATGGAAAGTATAGAATGAAACTTTTTAGCAACCTTTGCTCTAGTAGATAGAAAAGATGGGGAGGAAAGAGAAAAGAAAGACATGCAGCAAGTGGTGCGAGACTGGGAATCGAACCCACAACAACTGCATCGACCAGTCATACATGTTTATAAATGTCAATATTTACATATTTTGACATGCAAATATGGCAATTCGATTAAGTTCTCATGCGTCATTACTTTCCTGCAAAAGCACGGGCCTCTGACTAAAAACCATCTGGCTTACGTCTGTTGGCCTGACAGCCTTTTGACCAAAATAAACTTGCGCGTATTGATTAACTTCTCTTCTTTGGAAGAGGGTGGAGGCCTCCACCTCTCCAAACAACAAACGCAGCGGCTTCCATCAAAGATCACGTGTAGTGCAAAAAAAAAAAAAAAAAATCAATGCAGCGAGGCGCCAAAAACAAAGAAAACAGAACATCAGACATGAGTACATGACTCCTTCACAGACATTTTGCTGAGCTATAGGAGTTCCCCATTAAAATCTAAAGAATGACACAAATATGTTAAATAAAAAGTAAGATTTATTTTTCTTTCAAGAAGTTCAGGCATACAATCAAAAAACGTCAAAAGTTTCTGCAATCAAGCGCACCTTCTACTTACATTATATAACTGCATGTGCTTCTGTCCGCCTCTTCTTACCTCTGTGTATGTCAGAGAAAGAGAGAGAGGGACAGAGAGAGAGAGAAAAAGAGAAGAGGGGGGAGGGAGGATTTCTATTTAAAAGCCAGTGAAATTTCAGCAGTAGCTACTAAATTGTCTGAAAAATGCCTTGTCGTGATAACCTTCGATTCTCTGACATATTTATCAGCATGAGATGAAATTTAGGCGGGAGTTGGCTCCCTTGTGTCTCTTAATCAGCACCAAGGACAGCACCAAGTTGCGCCGGAGCGCTGCGTCAGGTCACCTTTTCCTTACTGAAGGCTTAGAAAATCTCAGAGCAACAAACACAAGCTGATCCTCAGAACAAGCTCAACAATCTGACAAGAAGCTCTTATTCATTCATTTATTTATTTTCACCTGTTTGTAATTTCATCATTTTAGAGTTTAGACATGTAGCCCGCATGACGCTCACGCCGAGGACTTTATCGTCTCCCAAGTCACGAAGTTGGATCAGAGAATGACTTTACTGAAGATTTTCGGGAATAAAAAAATAAAATGTCTGGGGAATTGACGGACATCAACGGTGAGGTCGGGACTGCTCACGCTGCCTCCGCCAACTTCAGCTGCGTTTCCAATACTTCGAACTGCTCGCGCGCGGACTTCCACATGTCGGACTTCGCTAAAACCGATTTCGTCGGAGACGGCGCCGCTTTTGTCAGGATTACAATCTCTGTGATCTACTCTCTGGTGTGCGCGCTGGGTCTGGTCGGGAACTTGCTGGTTTTGTACCTGATGAAGTCCAAACAGGTGTGGAAGAAATCCTCCATCAACCTGTTCGTAACTAGTTTGGCGGTGACCGACTTCCAGTTCGTTCTGACTTTGCCTTTCTGGGCCGTGGAGAACGCGCTGGACTTCACATGGCCCTTCGGCAAAGCCATGTGTAAGATAGTTTCCTACGTGACGGCGATGAACATGTACGCCAGCGTGTTTTTCCTCACGGCCATGAGTGTGGCGAGGTATTGCTCCCTCGCCTCGGCGCTAAAAGGCAGGCGGCGGCGCACGCGCTGCTGCTCGGCGCGGTGCGTCTCCGTCTTCATCTGGTTCGCCGCCGTCTCCGCCGCCCTGCCGCACGCGGTTTACTCCACCACCGCCACCGTATCCAACGAGGACCTGTGCCTGGTGAAATTCCCGGAGACGAACGGGTCAGCGCAATTTTGGCTCGGACTCTATCACTCCCAGAAAGTGCTGGTGGGCTTCCTGGTGCCTCTGGGAGTCATCTCGGCGTGCTACCTGCTGCTTTTGCGCTTCATCACCTCCAAGAACATTAACACCTCCAGCGCGAAACGACGCGCCAAGGTCACGAGGTCGGTCACCATCGTGGTTTTATCCTTTTTCCTCTGCTGGCTGCCCAACCAGGCGCTCACAGCCTGGGGCATCCTCATAAAACTTAACGCTGTTCACTTCACGTATGAGTACTACACCATGCAGGTGTACGTCTTCCCCGTGTCGGTCTGCCTGGCGCACTCCAACAGCTGCCTGAACCCCATCCTGTACTGTCTGATGCGGCGGGAGTTCAGAAAAGCGCTCAAAAACCTTTTCTGGCGCATGACCTCTCCGACTGTAACCACCATCAGGCCGATCACAGCCACCACGAAGCCAGAGATGGACGAGCAGGGACACCCGCTGGTGCCGGCCAACGCGCCACCGGTGCCCGACATGGTGTTCTTTCCTCCTGGGGCGGTGATTTACAATGACCGGCGTGACCTGCCGCAAAACAGCACATAGTCTAACCACGCCAGGGATAGTTTAAGGTACGCGGGAAGCTGTTGATGTGTATGTAGTTACTGCAAAGCCAAAATGTTCCACTAAAAAGGCGAGAGGAACTCGAACAGCTGGGGTCAGTTTTGGATACTGGCCACATGGCTCTCCACCCAGAGGTGTATACCCTTGGGGGCAGCAAAATTAACTCTTGAGGATGTTCTTGCATCACTGGCACATCCGTACTCACAAGTACCACAGTTAATAAATCAATGCTTTTACAAAGAGGACTATATCTCAAAATATAATTTCAAAAGTCTCTGTTCATCGTAGAACTTTGATCATTCTGTGTCTTAGATTTGAACAAGAGGAATGAACAGCATTTCATATGTGTCTGCTATGATATGTGTGTTATTGTCTTATGTTTGTTTGTTTGTTTTGATATGTAAAAAATAAGTAAAAAAGAAAAAAAAAACAAAGAGTTAAATGTGAAAGTAAAGTGCATCATCAGCATGTGGCAGAATTGCTTTCACTTTTCCTACTGATATTTATTATTGAACACTATTATGTAAAAATGAATCAACTGATTGTCACAATTTGAGGATGAAGAAAGCCATAATGGAGGACTGGTATTAGTTAACACTGAACAAAAGAAACAAAAACAAAACAAAACAAAATAAAACATGGATAGCCTTTAAAAAGAGGCCTGGTAATTTCCTCTGAACCGCACCACTGAAACACCCAGTCATGTGCACTTCTTTACAGGAAAATAAGGTAACAGGTTAAAAACAAAAATTAAAATTAAAAACCCAAAACCATTTAGTGCCTGAAAGAAAACTCCCAAAACTTTCAAATCTATTCTTTTGTAAATGGAGAAGGAACGCAGTAATTTAAGATCTGGTGTTCATCTCATAAAAACAGGCATTCCTATGAAGCTCCTTTGTCAAATTAAAATTACCTTTTGGGAAATAAATTGATCTAATACTTTTCATTTTTTCAACGTTTCAGTAATAAAATGTTTTTTTTAATTTTTTTTTATTGGTCGGATGTAATATTCCAATCTTGTAAGAAATTAAATGTGTTTTTGTAACCTTTAAGCGTAAAATCGTTGTAGTTATTAGAAATAAAGTCTTAAAAGTATCAGTCTGTGTGTAATTCCTCTATGTGAAGTGACTCACTTAGTGAATTAAGTTTCTGAAATAGAGAAACTTTTCAATAATATTGTAATTTTTTGAGGTGGACCTGTAGAATGAAACATTTTGTTGACTTCAGGCAGGACTCTGGCAACATTTTGGATCAGCTGCAGAAAGCATTGCAATAATTTATCCTATCCAAAATAAAATGATGTGACAAAAAACATCACGGTAAATGGTACAGTAAATGGCTTTTATAGCACTTAATCAAGTCCAGAGGACTCCAAAGCACTTCACAGAAGTTTTTCAGATAAAGGAAAAAGTATTAAAAAACAAAACATTCATATTATTTTCTGAACATAAGGGTACTTACTTTTGAATTATGATGAGGTAACATGCAGCTCGTGAAATAATCTACTTTGAATCCAGAAGTACTTTACAGTAGATCTTGTTTATTCTCGTCCATTCATCAAAAAGGGATTGGTGTCTCTTAATAAACCGCAGGCAGCCTGTTCACCACCGACAAAATGCTTTGCTGCAGATGCCAGTTTTCCACATTAGTGAAATACACACAAATCCTTGAACGCATTTATGTTCTCCGTTAGGGGACAGTAATGGACCATTTCACTGTTCATATTCGACAGAAACCCCCATCCATCCATCCATCCATCCATCCATCCATCCATCCATCCATCCATCCATCCATCCATCCATCCATCCATCCATCCATCCATCCATCCTTCCATCCATCCATCCATCCATCCATCCATCCATCCATCCATCCATCCATCCATCCATCCATCCATCANCCCTTGTCCCTTAGTGGGGCCGGGAGGGGTGGCTGGTGCCTATCTCCAGCTAACATTTCAGGCGAGAGGCGGGGTACACCCTGGACAGGTCGCCAGTCTGTCGCAGGGCAACACAGAGACACACAGGTCAAACAACCATGCACACACACACTCACCGCCCAGACTCAGCGTTGCTCAATTTTAAAAGTAAAACTCATTTTAAAAGTGAAACTCATTTTATTTTTGTTCTTCTCCTGCTGTGAGTAGTTTGTACGCCAAAACAATCAAAGCACAAAATAGAAATAAAAAATCTCAGTAATTACTTTGCACCTAGTAGTAAACTAAACGCATCATTCATTTTAAGCAGCTGGAAGTTGAAGAGAAAAATTTGTGCAAGCTATTCTAACTTGAACTAATTGGAGTTGGAAGCTTTGATGTGGTTGTTGAATGATGCATCTTGGGTGCAAATGGGCTTAAACATACGTATTATTGTAACACAGAAAGAGCATTTCATTTGTCAGTAAAAATACCTTTGAGATCATATCAAATTACAACCACAAACTGCAACATATTTTATTAGGGTCTTATTTGACAGATCAACACAAAGTAGTTCTGCACTGTGATGTGTCAAATAAAAATATTAAAAGTGTGGCAGGCATTTGTACTTAATCCATTCACTGCAACACCCCCAAACATAATGCAGAGAAAACTGACAAAAACAGACAGAAATATTTTAGAAATGCTGGAAAATATATAAGCTTCCACCTGTGTAAAAGACTGGTGTTGATGCCATGTTCTTTTTATTTGAGATGCCCAAAAATATTTTCCATTGTATTAAAGTACAAAGGAAAATAGCAATATGTTACTATATTAATTTTTTTTCTTAATTTAAAATATCCCATAATATGGATTTCCATAGGGCTGAATAGCCATCCACAAAAACAAAGTGACCCACATTCTGCTCCTCTTCAACTAGTCTACAAAGTAGCAAATCATTAAGAAAAAATGAAAATGTACTGCAGCTCCAAATGTCTGGAGATGGAAATAACTGCACAGTGACTGCAAATGCAAAAAAAAACAGAAGAAAAAAAAAAAAGAAAAAACCTAGCAAAAATCATGAATGCAGATAATTCACAAAATGAAGAGTTTTGTTTTTCACCCCCAACTCTTCATTCACAAGGATAGATGAAGGCAGTACCCTACTAACATATTTTTGCAAAACAAATTAAGTCTTTCACTTCTTTACATTCTGCTAACACTGTATAAAACACAAGCACATTATTTAATATTGGATCTTAATTCTTACTTTTGGGGTAAGTTCGACAATGAGGAAAACATTTTCTTCTCCTCCTCCTCCGCTGATGATAAAGCCACCATGCCATAAACACATTATGTTCTTTCCTTTTCAGATAAAAAGCTGATGTGATTCCATTTTTACAGCTCATTTGTTAATAATAAAGACCACATGTCGCTGAACACATCTTCCTGGACAAACACAGGGAGGCTCATCAATCTGGGCTCACTTCTGAGAACACAGCTTCCAACCAGAGGGTCAATGAAATACACATTCAAACAAGCAGCAACAACAGCAGTTATTTTTATTGTCGCTCTGCATCAGAAAACCATTTGACAAACAGGATGCATGCACACATAAAAATAAAAATCACTTTAAATGCCACACACACACACACACACACACACACACACACACACACACACACACACACACACACACACACAAACAAAAAAGGTCTTTAAAATGCTGGTCGTTGCTACTGACTTTTGCAAAAATGTCAATAATTTGAAATGTTTATTTCAGGTCAGTTATTTTCATGTTTAACCAGGAGTCCAAACACATGGTGGCTGAGTCATAAGGCAGTGTTAAAAGCTTCCAAGAGGGTGGTTTTCTGCACAAATATACTTGGCTTTGGCTTGTTTAAGCCTCTTAGACCTGGACCTCATCCTTGTTGGAAATAAGGTTAGCTGTATCAGGATGCAACCCAGACCAGTTAACTGGAAACCCGGGCTTATTGAGTTGGCAGCGACCGATACAGAAGTCCGCATGGTGACTCACACCAAGCAGGTGCAGCTGAGAGACCATTTCCTTAGTTAAAGAAAACGGAGAGTGAAAAGCAACGGGAGGTCGTATCTGCTGAATCACACACAAAACGGAGAGGTGGTTTGCTATGGGGAAATGTTTATTGGAAAACTATGAGGCACAAACGAGACAGATGAGTTTGTTCATGAACACGCGGCGAGTGGAAGTCGGAGATGAGTCTTAATCGTCGATGGTGACTGCAGCTGATGAACAACAGGTGACATCACAGTGAAAACCACAGCCTGAAATCAAACAGGGGAGACAGGAGGAGAAGCATGTGGTTCGGAGAATGAGCGCTCTCCAAGTCCAAACAGGCCATTTGAAGCAATTCAAACAAATCACTGCTTTTTAGGTTCCCTCTCGTCCTTTAGTTGTCTAAACAACCCTTAAATCTGAACGGTTTCTGACTCTGACAGCACGCGCCCTTTCGGGAGACGAATGTGAAAACACTTCTCCAAAATCAAACCCCACAGACCCCTAATATTACTCGGAGAACCCCAGGCATTGATTATTATGCACAAAAAAAAAGTCACAGTTGTTCATCAAAATTACACATTTTTGACATGTCCAATGAGTGTGATGACTCAAAGCTTTGAAATGACTTAAATCTAGCTCAAAACTTACAACTGTGACAGAGTAATCTGTTACCATGCAAATCGTTCCACTTCCGTCCTCCGCCTGCAGCATAGGCATGGAAGTACCTACCTCTAAGTCAGCGGAAAAATGTTAAAATCACTCCATGATTCACAATTGGAAATCTGAGATGGAAAGAAGAGTAAAACACGCACACACAGTCATGTGCCACAACTAAAATCAACAGTTACATTTGCTAGGAAGAGGTTTCTTATGAAGCGTAAATAAGGTTTTCATTTCTTAAGAGGGGACGGTGACCTTGTTCAGGACCCCATGCCATTTGCTACCTGCCACTAAATAGTTACTGACCCAGAGTGGCTGAACGAGTTGATGGAAAGGAAATTGGCAGACAATGTGAACTCTACGTTTCCCACCAAGCTTGTCTCATTTCTCTTGGCTGCTAAGGGGAGTCGAGCGGATGAGACATCTTCTGTTGAGTTGATCAGGAGAACCAACAGTAAGTGTTTTACTTTCCCAGGAAAGTTGTGGACTACAACTTCCAGAAACACAGGAGAATTCTCAAGTGAAGGAACAGGGTCAGTCACTGTACCTGCAACCAAATAAATAATCTGGCAACATGGAGGTTTTATTAAAAACTGAAATTGACATTTTCTAATGACACCCATGACATCTAGGACACATCTAACCCTGCAATACTACGATTTAATAATCCAAACCTGCACTATTCATCTGCAGGCTTGGCGTACCACACAAACTCATAATTTAACTCAAATTCAAAAATACTTCATTGATCGCAAAGTGAAATTAAATGTCATAACTCATATTAATTGGAGAAAATGATTAGAATTATCTTTAAATCACTTCATATTCATGAATAGTACCATTTACAGAACATTTAAACATTTTGCTAACAAAACAAAAAGCTTGATTGAAACTGTTTTCTTAACTACCATTTTCATCATATGTAAATGTATTTAGGTCTTGCAACACTGCAGTTTCTGGAAGTCAACTCTCCAACCTGCAACTGTACGTAAACTTTCTAAGACAGTCAGAAAATGCAGCAATCCACCAAGCTCCATCGAAGCCTTGAGGGCATACGTCTTAACCCTGTTAATGCTCACACTGCTGTAAATGTCCTCTCTGTTGGATTTAATTCTAACCACGTTACGAAATTTGCTGACAGCACAACAGCTATTGATCCTGTGAGAGAGGTAAAGCAGAGCAGTGAACCCACCGCTGAGGATCAGATAGTCAGATAGATAGTCTTTTAATCAACTGGAAGTTCGGAACTCTTTGTTCTTCACCACTCATCATTGGTTAGAGTAAAGGACAGATTAATTTGTCTGCAACCATAACTTCAGAAGTAAACATCATAGCCTCTGGCTACATAACAGCCTCAGATCCAGCTGCAGACTAGTGAAGGCAGATATTTAGGGGAGATTTCACTCTATATTTTTTATTTATTTATTTATTTTTTTTTACATATTTTATACATATAAGCATATTGGAACTCATTCTCCCACTCCAAAATAATGTACCGCCTAAGGATTTGATTTGTGATCTGAAATTGTCTTCAGACTATTCCTAATCCCAATCCCAACAAGAATAATCTTAGTCTTATTCTTGTGGCTAAACTAAGAACAAGACTAAATTTAATTAATCTAAAAGTGAAATGTTTCAATGTGATGTTTGATTGTCTGAAAAAAAGTTTGGTAAACATTTTTTTAAAGAATAAGAAAATACATTTGTTTTTACAATTGTTTAATGTGGTTAAACCAATGGGTCCTTGTTCCATAAGGTTTCGCAACTATATAAATTTGAATGAGTTGAGGTCCAGATTGTGACAGCATAAACTCTCCACTGGTCACTCTAAGACCACCCAACTTATCTGCACTCTGCCATTAAAAGGTGTAAGCAAACTCAAGACAGACAGCTTCAATAAGCTTCTGCTTCCACCGATCAGTCAGCAAAAATAAGCAGAAATTGTACTGCAGAAGATTACAGGCCGGAGTACCCTTAGACAGTGAGCTGATGTGTAACGTTTTTCCTCTTTCTTAGACATTTTTTGTGGCACTAGAGGCCTTTACTCACAGTAATCAGAAAATGTACAGAAAGAAAGGAGAAGACGTCTAACAAAAGTCCTAATGTCTGGTTGGTTGTGTCAAGCTCAAGGAATTATTACAACAACACAAAACAAGCTTCAGGACAGTATCTTGACAAAAAGTTTGATGTTAGAAAGAAAACAGCAACAGCAAAACCACTGTTCCTGGACAGTGGATAGATATTAGGATTAGGGGTGCACAATCAGCAGTATTCCGCATTACTAAGATGCAAAACATACTTTCTTTTGTGATGACTCTGCATCTTCTTTTTCCAAGTTTAAGGATTAACTCTCCTTTTCAGAATTTAATTTCAGTCCTCCATGGGTACTACTAGACCTCAAACATTTGAACAACATAACAAAGAAGATTTATTTATTTATTAAAACAGCACCATTAAGTTTATTTTAATGGTGTTTATTTTATGTTTTCTTTATATTAGTTAATAAAGAAAACAAAAAAAATGCAGCCTATGAAAAACATGACTGAGGCAGATTATTTTTTTATCAGAGAATAGGTCAAGATCTCAGTTTGACTTAGTTTCAAGGATCCAGCCTGTCGAGGCGAGTAAATCTTCATCAGCACAAACATCATAGGGTAGATTGATATACACCGTCATTCAGCCATTTACTAGCATTCTTATGCTGTCTTTTTGTAGGTTATTAGGTTATATGTTTACATATTTCCATGGCAACACAGGAAGTCAACATTAACACTGTTTGCATGTTTTGTAACCTAAGCTTTTCCTTTGTACACTGGTGTTGCACATTCACAAATCTAAGACATTATTTTATTATAGTGCTGCTCTTTCTTTAACGAATAAAGGTTTGTGACGTAGATCATGTGACTGGGAGAAGGAAGGAGAAGTGGTAATGCTGGAAATAATCTTAGAAGGTTCATAGTCTTGTGATTTACTCTACCAGGCCTACCAGGACAATGTGGTAAAATTAGTTGTAATTTACATAAATACAATTCCACTGTACTACTTTGGAAACAAAAAGATAAAACATATTCACTGTTACAATGTGTTTCGTGGTTTCGACGAATGTCAGAAAGTTGACGTGAAATTAAACAGAAGTAAGAAGTGTGGACTCCCTGCGACGAGAGCAGTCACACCTTTGTCTGCACAGCAAACATAAAAAAATGTAAAACAAGTGAGCACACCGTTTCAGAAGACCATCTAACAATATAACAAAGGGGCTTTATTTATTTATTCATTAATACAGCACCATTAATATTTATTTCGTAGCAGTATCATTCCACATATCTGATAAAGAGAGCAATGAAAATGCAGCCTATCAAAGACATAGCGGAGGCTGACAGGACAACCACAATTACACTTCCAGCTGCGATGACCAGACCTCCGAGCCCCGCTCCCACAATGATCTGAGCCAGCTGGACCATGCAGGTGAGCGCCGCACAGTCCATGCCGGTGCCTCGAGGGCTTTTGTTGCCGCCTTGTAGCTTTGGTTGTTCCTGGAAGAACAGCAGGTAGTAATACTGACGATTAGTGGGAAGAAAGAGTCTTGGCAAAATAGAAATATCTGACTTTATCTGAAACAAGAACTGTGTGTGACAAAAAAGAGTGAGTGGTGAGCAGCTTTAGTCCTGGACATGATAAGGGCAACAACTCAAACAGCTCCATATCTTTAACTCCTCCTCACCTCAAAAAAAACTTGCTTTTTAGATTTTAATACATTGCTCAAATAAGCAAAATTATTTGATGTCTTATCACACAAGGATGCAGCTCTGGCTTCAGCTTTGTGCAATTATCATCGGAGCAACACAACAAAACCAACAGGGCCACATGATTTAAATATTAAAATATAATCCTAATGCCAAAGGCTTTGAGCCACTTTCACATATCTTTGAATTGGTATTAATCATTTACATTTATACCCATTGACTTGCCAAAAACAGGACTAACACAGGCATAGGGAGATTTTTTCTAATAACCTAAATAAGGCTTCAATTAAAAAAAGATACTGCAATAAAAAAATGATCATGCATGAATTCTCATGATACTAATATTATTAAATCAATGCTGTTTTTTCCTTATTGTTATAATTATTCCCATCCTTATGCATGCACACAACTAAAAACAAAATAAAAACCAAACACACCGAATGCAAATATCTAACATATGATTTGCAAAAACACTAAGTTTAAAAATCCCAAACAAAAGAAAAATCTGTTTTTAAACCCCAAATTAATAAAACTATGACTGTATGAGCAATAGTTTTCATTCAAAGTGATTTTTAATCAAATGGAAAAAAATATCTTTTTTTTCTTTGCTGCATTAACTATTTAGATGTTGTTTTTTTTTAAAATAAATACTAACGTTGCTTAGTTTGTATATTATTCATAATTATGTGCTTACTTGTGTATTACAACAAACGCACTCCAGCCTTCATTCATAAATATTCCTGCTAAGTGGCTTGTTTTAAAAGTAATTTTAGGATTGGTTCACAAGAATACAGCAACTGATCTGTGGTTGATTCTATGTTTTTATGTCTCTACTCTAAACACATCTTTCTATACAAAAAAAAAATAAAGACTACTAAATGCTGTATTTGCTAAAGAAGTGGGATGTGCTGTAGTGAGCAATTTAACTCAACTCAACTCAATTCAAGGGTATTTCATCAAGGACAGAACAGTAAACGATGCTGCACGATGAAAACAAAGCAACCACTGTTTCATACGAAGGTTTTCTAAGCACAGACTAATTTTCAAACCCAGTCGTTGATTGGATCTGTTTTTTCAAAAGACTGTCCATTTCTAATGTCACTTATAAATAGAACCGACAAGCTCGCGATTGGTGGAAACTAAAAAAGGGGATAAACACAGACAGACTTACTGTGGACTTCCTGAATTACATGACAGAATCTCGGATTTAAGCATAAAATATTTTGTCTTCTATGTACCTCCTCCTCACGCTGATACTCTGCAATTAAGTTGAATGGGATGGTGTAGAGCGTGCTGGACATGACGCCAAACACGCTGCAGAGGATGAGCGTGGCGATGACATCCGGGAAGAGGCCAATTAGGCTGGTTCCCATGCCGAACACAAAGTAGCCCATGAAGTATAAACCTTTGAGGCCGATGTATGGAAGCAGGAAGCGCTGCACGTCTGAAAAAAAAAAACAAACAAAACAAAACAAAAAAAAACACACGACCAAATGCGTCACAAATGGCTACTAGTAATTAGAAAACAGCAAAGGCAAGTGAGGTGTGTTGTTTCCAGGGAATTGGTGGATTATGTGATAACTACTTTGACTTTTATAGTCCACATAATGCAGCCACCTAACTCTGTTTGCTGCAAAACAACATATTTTTTATTGTTTCCAGACGTAGCTTCATTATATGGTAATTTGCCTTTAGATCAAGGACATTATCTCCCTCTGCTTTTGGAGTTGTTATTTTACACAAGGGTCTTTCCTTGCTCAGACCTACTTTTTGTTTCAAGTATGGCCCAGCTTGGCTCTGAGGTGATCGGTGCAGAGCCTGCTAATGAGAAGCAGCAGCCTGGAAACTCTGATTGCCCACTGCCATCTGACTGAGTTCGTGACCTCCACTGACTCTCACGTGTCCGGACGTTAATAGATGGCAATTTCTATAACGATGATGGAGAATGAGAAACAAACTTTGCCACAGAGACACCTGGCGCATCCACTTACACGAGTAGAGCGCAGAAGACACTGCATTAATACACAATCCCCAGCAGCCGACTTCTACACCTCTCTCATATGTGGCGTACGCTGTAGAGTTGTGTTCCGCATAAGGATTTCCTTTGTAAACAATCTGCAAAAAAAAAAAAAAAAAAGGGAGAGCAGAGTAGTGTGATCAGGAATGAGAGTGTTAAAAAGTCTTAACAACACACAGCTTTATTTAAAATTCCCAACTTCTGTAATAAATGCCAACGATCTGCAATATATGATGTTAACTGATGACTGGGGTGGGTTGAATTTTCAGCTTGATTGACTCTGGCCAACATCAGGTGGTCAGAAATTCAGAAACAAAACCTGGTTCTGAACACTGAACAACACTCTTCTGTGTGAAAGTTGTTTCTGGGGAGAGAAGAATCAATGAGCTATTTTTAGCATCTAAAAATAGTGAACTTAGAGAATCCACAAAAACTTGAGAGGCTTTCCAGAAAGAAATCGTATTTTATTAGGTTGAGTGAACAATAGAGGCTAAATATTATTGAATCAGAAATATTAGAATCATATTTGGAAACCTCAGAATTAAAGTAAATATCCACATTTTCAAGGGATTAGACGCTGAATCTGATGACTGTGCTTGTGTCTTATATAAGATCCTCATTTTATTTTATTTCAACTTGTTAATAAAACATTTCAACAACAGTAGAGCACACATTTTTTGCATCTTCTGTCGATCTGAAAATATTATGAAACATGATATTAATTAAATATTTTCCTGTTTTTATGTTTGTCAGAGAATGCAAACCAGTCCTTTTGCCACCATCTGCCCCCTCACGGAAATACATATTAATGAGCTGAAACAGATCAAAATGTTTCAACGCTGTGTTCTTTTTTCTCCTCATAAATTTGTTGCTCTCACTTTGCCACCTTGCCTTCATATGACTGATTATTTGTAGCTTATTTTTAATTAACATAGTGATTGCACAGTGGCAAAGTGTGAGGGCCATCAGCATATTAAGAGAAAGCCGTAAGGGGGAGTCTAGATAAATAAATAATAATAATAATAATAATAATAATAATAATAATAATAATAATAATAATAATAATAATAATAATAATAATAATAATAATAATAATAATAATAATAATAATACAAGTTTATAATTTAATTTCAATACCATTTGTATAATTAAATAAATCCACCTATCAGATGTCATTATCCTTGAACAATGCATCACCAGTTACTCTAATATTAATACGCAAGCCGTGCAAGTAAATCAGTGTACCCAAAGGAAACAATCACTGTGGAACACAACACAGAGTGGTCAGAGATGAAATATTTTGATGTACATTTTGGTATTACTGTCAACAACACCACATTATAGCTTTCAAATCTTTTTCTTTTAGTGTTGGAAGTTTATCGGAATGAGTTACCCACACATCATTACATTTCTAAATGACTAGAAGTCCTAAGACATTGGGTGGTGAATTACTAACGACAGGGACAAATAACTTACAAAACATCCACAAGGCTGTAAGATGAGTTGTGCTCAAACATGTAATTTACTTTTTTTTTTTTTTTTCTGATTGCGTGACCATTATTTGGAGCTTTATTTGTCATTTTATGTGCTAAATCACACATACTGTTCAGCTGAGCACCTTGTGTTCATACTGAACATACAGGGAGCAGACCGGTTCGGGGGAGAAGCTGTCAGTCTGAATATAATAGTCTGTCACTGTGGACTCTCCTGTAATCTCAGTTGTTGCAGGGAAAGGTTTGGAAAAGTACCAGGAGAAAAATGAGACAGATGCGGGCTGAGATCATTGACTCCATCACCCAACGATCAATCTTATCTAGGAACTGTTTGCTAAGTACGTTGCCATATGTACGTGTGTTTCACCCTTTCAGGCCAAAGGGGTTTAATGTTCCACATTTTCACATTTTCTCCATCACATTTATTTTTTTTTTTTTATGTTTTCATTTGCCGGTTCTATTTATGTTCTCACTCCCACCTCATCGCATATGGATACACGATGAAGGCCCCTGGCCTCATTCTTCAGTTTGATAGACTGAAACAGAATTTCATTAACATCTTAATTAGACTATAAAAGATCTCCATGAAATGTTTTTACCAAGCTGATTCTCCGGCTGCGGGATTTGCCACGAGGTAACCTAGCAGAAGGAATAAAAGCTGTTTGCAGAGAGAAATGTCCTGCTTTGGTTGTTTTGCAGGGTCCTACATCAGCCCGTTGGTCAGCAGCCAGAGTGGTGCCCTTTGTGCTAAAGGGAGAGTTCACGTTTTCTGAAGTGAGGTTCTATAGTAGATATTTCTCCTCTCAGAGGAGATAACTTGCTTGTCTGAAAGCAGTAAAGATCGAAGTGGACTTGGAGGAACTCCAAATTAAAATCGGTCACAGCAGACTATGGGTTTTTATGAACCTTTAAACTACTCTCATGTTTGTAGGTGGTTATTTGCACAGGAAGTGGAAATAGCCGATAACCTGTCACCAGTTGTCTTCCTGGGTGAAACTCATACTGAGAATTGAACATATGTAAAGGATTTAAAGCAAACAACAGACAGAAAGGTATTTGAGGGTAAAAATCAATTACAGCAATTGCATATTCAGTCGGACACATTATCCATTAGTAGATGGACTCCTGAAGTGGAAGATGCTCCAGGAGACGGTTATGAAACCAAAGATTGGGATGTGCTGTGAATCCGTATGATGAGGACATAGAGATGATGACTCAGTGCCTAACATATTCCCTCCACTTCCGTCTAGATGTGGTGAATCTGTATGCTGTTATCCACCCACAGTCTTTTTGGTCTGGTGCTAGATGAACAATCTACATCTATACTTTTTAAGTTGTTTTATTCTCACACAGGACAATTTGCTTGTATAAAAATGATTATAAACTGAATCTCCCCAATGTATGAATAGTTTTTGATTTATCTGTGCATAAAGAAAGTGGTTCCTTTTGAATAAAAGGGATGTTTTTTGTCAGAATATTGCATAAAATGCCTTATGGTTGAAAAATAATTACATATTTTATAATTTTTTTGTATAAAATGAGTCATTTCATCACAATTCTTTTCCCTTTGCGACCATTATTTTATAAAAAAAATAAAAAACAATATATTAAGAGTTTAGATTTTATTTCTCCAAAATTGCTATTATTTATCAAATTCCAAGAATGAAAGCACAAATCATACCCAAACTAATCATTACCTGTCCCATGAAATCAGTAAAGAAGAGCATGTTGCAGAGAAAAGCCGCCCATCCCAGCAAGTGACTGATGCACAGGCAGCGGTAGTGGTTTGGCATGTGGATTATAGCTTTCATCAGGGACCTGAATGTCATCTTCTTCTGCTCCTGCGGAAGCAAAGATCCAGGATCAATTTGAAGCCTTGCAGTCACATTTGACTAATTGTTGTTCTAGTAAGATTTCAAAGATTCGACAGCTAAGAAAGCATTCAGAGAGGAAAAGACTTTTTAGCGGAATCAACGTCAAGTTAAGATATACAAAGGTGTCACATGTTGGGTCAGAAGGGACTGTGCTGGTTCGCATCAAATACAGCTGTAAAAACAAGTTGAATATCAATAACATTAAATCTACTGACAGGAAAGAGGGATGTTGTAGATTTGTTCTTAAAATGTAATGTAAATTTGGGAGGCGTCAAGCGCGAGTTGTCTTCTTCACCTCAAATCAAAATAACAATCCGGTCAAGATATCCATGCTGCCCTAGCCTACCATCAAGCAGAAGGTGATTCTGCAAAAATAACAGACACTTTTGATGTGAATAAATGACTGACTCATTCTGTGTGTCACATGAAGATGTTTCATCTTATACAAAATACTGCAGGTTTCAGATAAAAACAATGAATAAGAGATTTGGAAAATGATAGTTTCTCAACTTTCACCTGCTCTTCATCTTTTAAAAATATTAATAACAAGTAGGTATGAAATCAGCTTTAAATTATGTAAACACGCTTTCAGGAATACAAAGTTGAAAGTGTTAGTCTGCTTTCTCAGTTTTAAATCACAGCTTGGGAATTGTGCCCAAACTTCTGAAGCTCATTCGATTTGAATGCATAAAAGGCAGAAAAGACCAAACAATGTGAATATAAAAAAATAGAACTCATTTGTCATGACCTTAATGGATAAATGCGTCATTTATGCATAAATGAAGGTATGATGCAGGAATGATGCTGCAAAAAAGAAAAAAAAAGACTGACAAAAATCTGTTTGTATATACGCAATGGTTCACATCTATTGTAATTTTCTTGCATTGTTGCAGTGTGTAGATGTGTGATTAAAGCAATAGAGAGGGGATGCTGGAGTTTTTGATTGTTTGCTCTTCACAATGAATCCTCGTGAAGATTCACAATTAATCTTCATTGTGAAGAAAACTGCTTCTTAGAATATCAAAGATAACTGGCCATGCCAACAACAACTAAAAAAACAAAACAATCCAAACTCCAATGTCTATTCAAACTGCTTTAAAAGTAAACTCATAATGATGGATTTAGCTGGAACCCACAGATCACGCACCTTGTTTGGCTGCTTGGAACTGGATGTCACTGCGTTAGCTTCTCCCAGAGCTGAGAAGGATCGCGGCCTTTCGCCCAAAGCTGAGTAGGATCTTGGCCTGACGTCTGAAACAGATGTGGGGGCCGCGGTGGAGCTGGGCTCCTTACTGAGTGCTCCGTAGCCGTTGCTTTGGGAGCCCAGTAAGCGGAGGGCACTGGGAGAAGAGCAGTCAGACACTGAGGGGTCCTTGCACAGAGGTTGTTCTGGGATGCTAAACAGGTGCACGGTGAGGAAGAAGCCCCAGGTGAGAGCCGAGAAGAAGTAGATGACTTGGTACTCGGAGCCCAACAGACGACCGAGAACAGAGTGGCCCCAGTCCATAGCTCCCACCAGGTAGCCACAAGCTCCGCCCAGTCCTGAAAAACACAGGGGCAGAAATAAGAAAAGTTGATGATTCTGGCGTGAGCCCGGGGAAGTGAGGCAACAAAACATTTCAAGGTGCTACAGCACTAGCACAGACGCAAGCACTCATGTTAGTGAGGATAGACTCATATTAGTGGCATCAACCAGAGAGACGTCTCCTTCTCACTACGGCATAAAAATCATGATGAGTGCCTCTTCAGCTAAGAAGAAAAACATGTTTAATCCTTGTGTTTTATTCTGATGCCTTTAAGTCGGCGTTATCTCAAGCATTTCACAAAAACAATTCCTTATTCTAAGTCTTTTATATCTGACTTTTGAATGTAGTTCACTGCTTTTATTGTGATATTTTATTAGAAGGTTTTCTTTATACTCCACATTGCTGCAGGCTTAGTTTTAAATGTTAACAGCACTTTATAATTACTGTATGTGTAATAGCATTTGTATCTGTCCATCTCTTCTGGTTGGTAGTGAGCACCGTACCGAGGCCCAGTGTTCTTCTGTCGGTCCAGATGCAGTGCAGATCGGGAGGCTGCCTGATCTGCAGGACCATGTTTGTTAAACCTGCCCTGAACATATTTGTTGTCTCGAAGATCAGGCCATGTAAGTCTACGTAAAGTGAAACTGTGAATGGCTCATTAAGTCAGTTCAGGTTCCTTTGATTGCTCTATCATTACCTGGATAATACAAACAAACGAGCGCCGTCTTCCAGGAATGCGTGTCGATTCACTTTTACAACACACATAAACACTAATCAAAGGAATGCTTCTTCATAATTTATACTGTGCAGCCTTCACCTTAAGCTGTGTTAAGAAATGAATTCATATTTTTTGTGAGCATTCTCTCAGAAGCACGTTTGATCTTCTGAATCCCTGTTGGGATACCTCGTTCTTTCATCCACAAATTTGTTAGCAACTGTTAGACCAGCAAACAAAACTGACTCATAAACTCAGCAGGTTGTACTGCTGGACTGAGCAGGATGCTTTGGGGTAGGAAAAGGCCTTAAATCCCTTACTCTTATGATCTACTTCTTTTAAACTAGTGTCTTTATTTCCTGCAACTGCAAAACAAAGCAACTGTATGGTTTTAATGATTCAGGTCAAAAGCATTATAGTATCCAACGCTGTGCCGGTAGGAGGCGACAAGGTCAAGGATAATGACATTAGAAAGAAAACAAAAAACAAAAACAAAAAAAAGACACACACAACCATATGTAAAGGCTAGAAGAATAGGAAAACCACAGTAGGACACTTTTCCATTGCTACCATTTACCTTTTCATTGCCAGACTTAAAATCCTTGAGTTAGAATTTAGACCTTAGAGATTCTCTATTTAAGGAGACAGATGGAAAAACACAAAAGTTGCACTACTGTTGCAGTTTTTAGCTCCAAACAAATGACATTAAGGGGATGAAAGTTTATTGTTAAAAAAAAAGAATCTATATTTTTTTATTCCACACACACTGTCATCTTTGGAAAATGTTTGTCAAAGTCTCGTCCAATCCAAAACTGTATTTGGATGTGAACAATGGGTATGTGGGTCCATTCACACATTCACTAATCTGCATCCCCATTTCATAACCAAATGTTGCCATTTCATCAGATTTTCTGTTATTTCTTACCATTAAATAAAGCGCTGTGTGTCAGCTGTTTTCTATAATGAAGTGTTCTCATAAGTTATGGAGACAGCTGATCATAAAATGATAAAAACTGTCAAACTTTGTGAGGAAGCAAAAAGAAAAAAAAGAAAAAAAGAAAAACCTGTTGGGTAGATATTACATAGGCTGTTGTCACATTTTCACACATATCATAGTTACAAAACATCTTGTGTGGCAGGTGACTCATTTTTATAGGTAAAAAATAGTATAAAAAACTGTACGTATGGATCGGAAAACAAGGGCATTCTGGTTTCTGTCTGAATGCAGCTGCCGGAAAGCAAATGAGACACAAAGTCAATAATGAGGCAGCAAATGAGACACAAAGTCAATAATGAGGCAGCAAATGAGAACCCTCAGGAATATGAATTTTTTATCCATTTTAGCTGATAACTGATTAACACTGATAACTAAAGGCTGCAGTGACTCAGCTGAAAATACACCTTAATGTCACTTCAGTCCTAACACTTCCATTATTAACTCTTCCCAATGTCTTTCCTGTAGAAACAAACCAAGAAGGAACAAAAAGGTCTGAGGCAGCAACCTTAACGAGCATTTCAGAACAAAGCAGCTGACATTTTATGGTAACAAGAGTTAAACAGGAAGCTTCTATAACCGTGTAATTAGCCGCTGAGCTCTGAAGTCAACACCTTTCTTGTTTTCTTAATGTATGCTGCCTTACCGAAGGAACATTTATGTAATGTTTACTTCAGTAGAAAGGAAAACACTTCACATACCTGCACTATGCACAGAGTGAGTTATGTAACAAATGTGTTCTGATTGGCCGTCTGATTCAAATGACTGCTTTTAAAAACTTTGAAGTGCAGTCTTCTCCAGCCAGTCCAAACGTAATGAGGCCATTTTTCTACATTTAAAAAACAGGCAGGTTTAGTATTAATCACTTCAGGTCTAAGGCTTTCGTTTCTTCTGCTAGACTGGATGATTGATCTCCTCTCAACTTCATGATCTCTGTTTATGTTCTGGATCGTTGACTAAAGTTTAGAGACTTTTTTTTTTCCTTTCAGCAGAAGCTGGGAGCTTTTTGTCCCCTGAGAATATTGGGGCCCCTGATGAAACTGGAAAAGTTAGAAAGAGCAGCATATGAAAGAGGAAATATTTCATAGAGCCCACAAGAAATTCTATACGTATCAAAAAGCAATTGCGTAGAAGCGGAAAAGCAATAAAAAATGGTTGCAGCAAGACTGATTGAAAACGTGATCAAACGACTCACATATCCATAAAGAAGAAAAAAACATCTAAAGGCAACTTCAGGAAAAAAAAAAGAATAGACATAATAACATTGTGAAGGAATTTTTTTTTTTTTTGGCAAGGGATCTTCAGTCAGGTAATATCCATTATGTTTTTTCTCAATTCAAAGCTCCTCTCATATCCTGAGTGCTCTCTCAAAATATACAGTCTGAGAGATGAGACTGTCATACGGGGATTCAGTCCTCTTTTGGGTCATTTAACACAACATAACTTATAAAGCCACAGCATAAAAAAAGTGATCAAAGCATTGAAACAGTGGCTCTGTGGTCAGTACACTGTGTTCTGTGAGCAATCCTCAGAAATTCAACAGATAAAAAAAAACAAAAAAAAAAACACTGAAATATAAAACTACGGGTCATCATCGATAAGAGCTCCAGAGAATACACCTACACTTTACATAAATGGGTTTTATTTTTCAATAAAAGTATTTGAAATTTGAACTGAGATGTTAAAAACTGTCCTTTAGGACTTCGTTTTGCTACAGATCTCACAAAACATCAACCAACCCTGAAGCAATAAAGTTTGGGAAAAATAACTCTGCTGTTCTTAAACTTTTGCCTGTGGCAGTACATGCTGCTGTTTGTCAGTAAAGGTCATAAGGCCACAAATATTTCAAAGTAACACCAGCAATCAAATCCCAGTGTTTTCATTAGCTGTTCCATTTGAGGGATTTGTTAGACTCATTTAACTCAGGAAAAAAAAAATCCAGTTTGTTTTCAATGTTGAGCTTAAATGAAAATTCTGGTACAATACCAGAATTTTCAAAATATTCACCTCATAATTCCCCAAATTTTCTTTTAGCCCATGATGCTGCATATTTGTCTAAACTGTGTATTGCTGTGCACATCTTTGTGATATTGTACTTAATGTAACCAGAGAAGAAGCCTGTGTTTCTTGGGCCTTGATGTGGCCCACTTCAGCTGTCTAAGCTCCCACTCATGTTTAATTAGACGCACCTGTTTCCAATTACAGCCCATCCCTCTGAGTGTGTTTAGCTAATGTGTTCTACCCCTCTGTCAGCTTCCTTCTTCCTCTGGTTGTCATTGTGTTTTTAAGAGACGGTCTGTTACTTCCTAGGTAACTAACCTTTTGTGACTAATAATAGTGACTGAACTGGGTACAAAATGATCGCTCTCAGCTCGCTTTACTCCAGCTTTGCAGTAATTCCCAAATTTCTTTAAGTTTGTTTTACACTGTACCCTAAAATATCAGTGATCAATCAATTTGCCAAATTTGAGCACCGTCATATTCGTGCTTCTGAACTGAACTTCTGTTATGTGTTGGGGATCTGTTGACACCCAAACTGTCTGTTTTGATTTCTGTTGTTGCTAGGACTCCATCTATAAATTTTTATTAAAAAATGGCTGCCTACTCCAGCACAGGCGCGCCATTCTAATAAAAGCAAGGATGGGATGAGGGAAAAATAAATGAATAAACAAATCAAAACAAAACAGAGAGGCTCACAATTTTTGCCCTTTCTTCCTAAAGCCTCACATTCCAGCAGTAGCACGGTGGGGTCTCGAGAGTCATGTGCCTGGCCTGTGTTTCTCTCAGCCCAGACCCATGACTGCAGCACATGATGAGCTCAGAGCCGGATTACTTCCTGACTCGCATGCTCAACGCCAGCCGGTGCTTGCTGGCAGCTGATTGCTCCGCTGACGCTCACACCAAACACATCACCTCACCCCACAGCCACCCCTCTGGTCTTTGCTTCATCTTGTTTCACTTTTACGCAGGTTTTTGAAGGTCTCACTCGGGAAGTATTTTTGATGTTGTGGTGCTTTGCAGATTTATGTGAAATGGCAAAATGTGTTGTGTCTCTGGGACGTATTTTGAGGATGAGTCATGCCGTTTGCTGCGTATTTGTCTTACTTCAACCAAAGTGATTTGCTGTTCAGAAAAACTGAACTAAAATGTGACAGAGTTTGGATCAGAATATATCTTAGTGTTTGTTACAACATGGCACTGTCATGATCTGTGGGTTTTGGTGAGGTGAAGAAAGACGCCGGCAGGCCAGGATGAAGTGAAGATGATGATTTAATGACAATAATCCACGGGACAGCACAACAAACACACGACGGCACAGGGAAACTGGCTGGTTACACACGACGAGGATCCGACCAGAGACAAAGACAACAAAGAAACGAGACACAGCTGGGAACAATCAACAGATCAGACAGAGACTCACAGGGGAACAGGCTAATAAACACAGAAAAACCTCAAAATAAATACACAGAAAACACAGATCACAACAGGCGGGTAGCAGGAGGATTATTTTATGATTTAGTTCAATCTAAACACAGGACAAAATGCAAGAGAAAACCTAAAGTGTTGAGGACAGAGAGAAGTTCCTCTTCCAGCAGCACAACCAACCTTAACATACAGCCACAGCTACATTGACAGAATGGTCTAGTCAAAGCCTAGGGCTAAATCCACCAACAAATCTGTGGCAAGATTTCTTTTCAATCTCACTGAGTTTGAACTATTTTGCAGTGATGGGTGGAAGCAGATCTCTTGATCTCTTAGATATGCAAAACTGGCAACTGTACCAGTGGTGAAGGGGTATTATCAAGGATTTGTGTGGAAAATGAAATTTTCCAAACACTCTTCAGATGTATATATATTTTTTCCCCAGATTCTTTTCACCTCATAATTCCTCAGATTTTCTTTTAGCCCATGATGTAAAATCCTTTGAACTGACATTTAACTTTGGAATTGTAGCATTTTAAAAATGAAGAAAGACTCAAGGATATTCACACTTTTGCAAATGACTGTCATAAAAATAACTTAAGGTACTTTTTTTCTCGTGTTCTGGACTTCTAATTTCATAGCCCACTGGGGTTTCCACACTTCACCAAATCACCACTATAATATTTACCACATTTAAAGCAAAGGTTACAAGTTTAATTTCAGCTGGAAATGTGCCCCTAAACTTGCTGCACAGTGTAATGAAGTGAGGTTAAATTAAATGTCACTGGCCCCCCATCCTACTGTCAGAAATTGAAGAATATAGCTCGGAGTAATTTTCTTAAAATTTGAGTTTGTAATTTAAAGGTCTAAGATTGTCAAATCACAGATGTATTTCCTCCAATAAAATTGTAAAACCTCTTTTTCTCTTCAAATGTGTTCCCAAGTAGCCTAAAGTGATAAGTGAAAGCATCCAGGATGCGACAGTGGTGGATGCAACTGCAACTCGAGTTACCTCAGATTCTGCACAATTGATGGGACTGAAAGTCTCTAGAGAAAAAGCAAGACATCTGGAAATAAGTGAAAATCTGCAGGAAGCCCACTTATACCTGCCACATGACAGCTCACGATGTTCGACATGTTTCCGAGAACCATCACAGCGAGTGTGTGTCTACCTGAAACGATGCGTACTTTTCTCTACCTGACAGCAGAAAGCAGGAAACTACTCATTCAAGCCCATCATTTTCACGACCTGAGAGAAATGTGCAGATAGAGATTCACAAAGAATCAAACCAAAACATGCGTCTGTGTGACTGTGTGGAGGACACGCTACAAAGAGCTTCAAAAGGCTTTCTGTAACAACCATGAACATTTTGTCTGCAACGAGAAGTCGTGGCTGGTTTTCACAAATAATGCAAACGCAAAGAAGACTTTAACTCTTGTGCGTGCGAGGACTGAGGCAAACGTGGAGGACTGAGGCAAATGATACAAGTTTTACGTGTGTGGGGTCGGTTGGACCTCATTTGTAAACACAAGGGTTAACTCTCACCGTGTCATTTCAGCAATGCATTCTGCTGATTTCTTACTATAGTATTTAGTAACAATCACTTGAGTTCAGAAAACTGTGAAAAAAAAAGCAAGAGGTGAAATGATTTGTAGAACACAGTTTATATTCAGAGTGTGCATGGGCCCACAAACTGAGTTAAATTGAAACTGAGTAAAGTTACAACCTGTAAAAAGTTATCGCTTTCTGACTTGGGCTTGTAATCTGTTTGTTTATGTTCTACTTGATGTGTTGATTTGCTTATTGTTTGGTTTTCTTGACTTCTTTGTTACAACTGAAGTTGCAATATGATAGTGTTGTGTTATCAACACTTCTGTTTCCCATTACTTAATCAACTGACCTGTTTCTTACTCAATAATCACTTATTTAAGTCTTTGCAGGGTTGTTTTTTTACAGGTCATTACTATACTGGCCAGGGCAGATTTACCTTATAGGAGCCATATCCTCATCATTCCATAATTGACTCAGAAGGGTTTGACATTTTCCAATAAGGATTAAAACTTACTACATGCCTGAAAGGTAAAACTAGTTAGTAAATGTTTTACATATTCTGATGGCCATCCCTAACAGCAACAGAAACCCCCAGGGTTCTCACTCAGACATCCCAGCGAACTTTTTATATGTTGAAGATACATAGAATCAGCATGCAAGTGGCTCAACAATCTCTTCGTTAAACTTGGTGTATATTAGAATAGAATAGAAATATCCTGTATTGCCTCCACAGTTGGGAAATTCAGATGCAATAGGAGCGTCGGAGTATAACGAATGTTTGTTGATGTTTATTAGAAGTCTAAATATACATGTGCTTATGCCAGTTCACATGCTTCTCAGAAACAACATAGAAAAACGTAAAACAAAGTGAATCTGCACGTAAAACACTCCTAAAGGCAGAGATGGTCTGAGAAAGCAATAAGCAGAATCACATTTATGGACACTAAATAGAGGGGGAAGCTTCTGATGCTCCCTTGTCAAGACTATTTCAGCCATTACTGCAACTGTCAAGATTTAAAATATGAGCAACACGCATGATCTTCCCCCACTTTATTAAAGCAAAAAGTTCGGATCCTTTCATTTCCCACCAGTCAGAGTAGCAACAACCTCTTGGATTAACCTTGAAGAATTTTTGATAACGACGTTAAATGGGCCAAAAAAGTGGCGATATTGTCATTTAGCGAAAACTGTAATTTATCAAATGCCCCTTTAATGACTTTTGTCATTTGTTGCTGCTCATGAAATCAGCTAAAAAGCTCAGCCACAGCTTGACATTCCATTTCTGTGTTTACATTTTAGCTCCATTTGTTAAACAAAATTGTCATTCGTCACTGCTGCTCTGCCCATTCACAGCAGAAATCAAAAGCGAGTTCTCCTGAATCACTATCACGAATGCTCACACAGCCCAAATAGCCAACAGAGTTCAGGAGGCTAAAATAACCCAAGAACATCTCGCAGAACAAGCTAGAACAAGCAAATGTTGCAAAAATACTTCCTCGGAAACAGAATAGATCAGGTTAATATGCCCAAAGGAAGCTGTGAGGGACACAATAAGACAAAAAACTGCATGTGGGATACCTGTGAACAGAGCGTGGTAGTGCAGACCTCTCTCCTTGTCTGAATGTGAGCACACATCAAACAGGTAGGCCTTGATAGGGCCGTCGATAAAATCAGCGGCGAAGTCAAACAGCACGACCCCGAACATCACCACGACGATGGCCCAGATGCTCTTCAGTGACCTGTCACTGACCAGCGCTGCAAGAAACAAGAAAACAGATCAACAGTCACACATTAGCACAACCATATCATAACACCGAACTACAAATGAGGTCTACAAAAGTGCAACTTTTGTTTAAGTGCAATCATATAAATGACATTTAAAAAACAAAATAAATAAACTGCAGAGAACTTTTATTCGGTCCCAGTCATTCTTACATTATTTGTTGACCTTGCTGACCTGATCCCTCATTTGAAGACGTGTATAAGGGTAAAAATTGAGGTTGCCCTTAGTTTGATAGTCACGTAAATAGATTGGTGAAATTCCTTAACCATCAGCTTAAAGATCTGTCTAAAGTTAAGCCTTTTAGTTCCACGTGCGAATTGGAAACTGTCATTCATCCATTTACAACCTTCCGCTTGGATTATTTAACTCTCTGTTACTAGGCTTTGGCCTTGGCGCTCTGTCACGCCTGCAAATGGTACAAACAGCTGAGGCCCGATTTCTAACTTTCTAATATTCTTCTAAAGATGAAGAAAATATGAATGTATTAGGATTACTCCAGTACTGCTTTCATTGCATTGGCTTCCAATTCAACTTAGAGTCTATTTTAAAATCCTGTTTCTGGTTTTTAAATCTCTAAATGTCTGTATAATTTACTTGCTACGCAAGTAAATTATAAATATTGCTTGAATATTTGATCAGTTACTAACAAATTCATAAAGCCAAAGTAACAATCTCAATCATTTGAGAGTTTTTGGGTTATGCACACATCATCAGTGATTATTGTCATGTAATCTTTACTTTTCTTGAACACCAATGGGGTTCTAATCAATAGTATTAGACAGTTCCTTTAAACTCCCAATATCAGGGTTTAAAACGAGGACATAATTTCAACACAAACAGCACCAGTGACCATAAAACACACATTATTTGCTTATTATCATATAACAAAGAACAACAAAGACTGTCTTAAGTTATTTTCTGCTTGTCTGCGACTCCACTGCAACTCCTGCTGCTCTTGGTAAACTGCTTTGGTCATTGTTGAGTAAGGACCGCCTGCGGTGAGGAATTTTAGTACGGTTTCAAAGATCCACCCACAGAGCTGCCAAGATTCATCTTCTCTGCTTATGACGAAGAAAATGCATGAATTCTTTCTATTTTTGTAAACTTGATGCATCTTGTCTTTAAAGACACCTGCTGACTGAAAATACTAGTTAAAATGCCATGAGTGAAAGCAGGAAGCATTTTTATTCTTGCATATTCTGCTGTGAAGATAAGTGGAAGATAAGTGGAAAAATAAAAGCTTAAAACAAAAGGAAAAAAATAATGCAAGGAAGTGGAGCAACGTGTGTTCACCTCAACCCAATAACAACTTAGCAGTGGCAGCTATCCCAGCCTCTTGTCACACTTTTATTTGTATTTACTTCATGCTAGATAAAGATGCAACAACTTATCTCATGTTCACTCCTACATCTCAGTTGGCTGTGGTTTCATATTATTGTTGCATTTCCCATGAAATATTACAAATTAATCACTCTTTGATTTGGAAGAAGTATCACAGCTCTTCAAAAATTAACATTTCATCAAATAAATAAATAAATTATGCTCGCGGTTCAGCAACCTAATTTTAAAAAGTAAACTTGTATAATATTACACATATTTTAAACTTTAAAAAAGTTTGTACGGAAACAATTTTAGATAATTTATATAAAAATATAACAATCGTTACGGACAAGATCATTCTGTCTCTAAGGATTATGAGAATATATCAAAAGAAAATCTAATAGCCTCTAGTTTAAATCTCCTGTCAGTCTGGAAATACATTGTCAGATCCAGTCTGATCAGGACACTTTTAGAATGAAAATAGATTTTTAAACTATCGTTTGAGATTTTTGAAACCTTCATTCTGTTTTTTAAAAAAAAAGCAAACAAAAACAAGAATAATATTCTTAATGTCTTTGGCATTTGGATGGGATTAGAGTTGGACAAGCATAACATTTCATTTTGAGAATAACTAAAAAAACAAAAAACAAAACGTGGACTGAATTATTCTGCACTCTTAAAAAAACACTGCTTGTGAATCTCGTCTCTCATTCTTGTGGACAAACACATTTGAACGAAAGCAGAACAGGAGACCCATGGAAAGAGAAGCTATAACCCCACATTCACTTTAAGAGTGAATGTGGGGTTACAGCTGACCAGAGCTCAGTGTTAACACCGACATGTCTTAAATAGCATCATTGGTGCTTCACAAATTCATTTATTTGCTATTTATTTAGAGAGTGTGTCTTTTTAGGGCAGCATCTGAATAAGGTCCGTCACCGTGGGAACTGCTGCATGGAAAATGGGACGTAAACTGCGTTAGAGAGGAATGTTCGGTGAAGAGACATAAATGTTGCACTGAGACGTAGTTACCAATCTCTAACTTTCCTAATTCAATGAAAGCTTTAAGAGTTAAATTGATTTGTTCGTCTTTGCTTTTTGCTGCCAATCAACTTTTCCACCTCCCTGTAGCTTCTTTCTAAGCTTTGCTCAGAGCCTTTGAAGCAAAAAAAAAAAAAAAGAGAGAAAATCTGGGGTTTCGAGATTGCTTTGAGTGGATACAACACAAGAAGAAAAAAAAAACACTGAGACTGAAGCTTGGACCTTGTTGCGTATTAAAGCAAAAGAACACTAAGAGTGTCTGAAAGGCAACAATTACAGCCTACTTTTATTACCTTGTCAGAAAAAAAAAGTGAATAGCAGTTTCTTCTTGCTTAATCAAACAAGAATTAGGTGAAAGACATCAACAAGATTTGGACCTGTGATAATTAAACTGAGTTCTGTCCCTGACCTTTCTGTTCTACATAAAAGGCAACATTAAGTCCATTAAGACCTGAAAAGAAGTGCACTGCAACAGAAATGACAAACCAGAATATTTTCTTTATTCTAATCAAAGTGGGAAAGAAATGCTGACAATTATGAAGGCATTTTCTATAATGCAGATTTGATGAGCTTACCCAAACATAAGAAAAAAAGGTCATTCAAGGACAGAGAGAGAAAAAAAAAACTGAAGACTTTTATCAAAGGAAACAAACTCATAACTATTTCCAATAAAATATTACTAGTTCTATTACTACAAGCGTTTTTCATACATTTTCTATTCTATTTGTGTTTAATTAAAAACAAATTGGTCTTGGATATATCTTTTGAAAGATTTATCAGGGTTTTAATATGTATTTTTCAATGGGTGGGGGTCATTTTACCCACAGATGTCAGACTTTGTTCGTTTCATACCACACAATGTTAAGGAAAACTATTTAGGATTAAAATCAAGTGACACTTGAGGATTTTATGCATTTCTGTCACCATCATATTTAAACAATACATAAAAATAAATTGACACTTTTTGTATACAGGCATGAACGAGTTTGTTCTTGGACATGAACTGAAAACGGGAAGGGATGTAAATGGGAATGCACGAGTATAACACTAGAGCAGAAATAGGTAAAAGGGCAAATTGACTCTGAGTCCTTTTAAACCACTGAAGTGATTTCTCTCTGGTGCTGGGACAATGTTTGAACGTTACAGTGCAGCCCTTTCTGATCTTGTGGGAGGAATAAAGCAGAGCTGTCACAGAAAAAAAACAGTGACATTCTCAGTAAAACAGTTTCTGTAGACAGCCTTTCGAGAAAATGCAATTTATCCTCCTTTTCTATAAAATTAAGGTCACCAGTTATGTGTGGAGATCTTCTCGTGATCCTGCCTGGAGCCTCGCTGATTCCCAGAAAACCTTTTTGGTTTTACCCCTTCACATGACATTATATTTTCTCATCATACATCAGTTCCAGGGGACACCAGCTCAGCTCCTATAGCTTCAGTCACAATTTTAAAACAGGAGAGTCTTGGGGTCTTTTGCTCAAATATTTAAGTCAGCAAAATGTTTTTTTTTGTTTGTTTTTTTCCCTCAAAAGGTCAATAGTTAGAAGAAAAAGCCTAGAAAAAAAAAGAGATATAATTGACAGATGTGTGCAAAAATAACCAACTGTTATAGTGAATGTTGATGTTCCCAGTGAAGAAAAGTAAGAAAAACTTACTTTTCTTCACGTGTCGTTATATTAGTTTGGATTAGTACTGCTTTGTTCCACTTTTTTAAAATAATGTATCAGTTTCTGTGTAAATGAATATCTTCAAATTTTCTATGGAAGGAAATAACCATCAGCACGGCAATAAAGAACGTTTTCTCAGGTGTTTCAACATCATATGATCGTCTATGTTCTGTTTTTGTTTTGATGCTGCAAAGTCGGACTTTCCAAGTTTCCAACAAGAAATACTTCAGGATGCCCGTTCATGTTTGCCCCAGGGTTGGCATTACTTTGTTGCACATATGAAATGTAAAAGTTGCAGATAATAATAACTCATTAATACTTCTTACATTTCGAGTCAGATTAAACTAATGACAGTGATGAGCTCCTAATTGCTCCACGAGCACTTAAACAAATAAAACCGAGAGAAATGCATTGTTATTGGCTTTAACTAACAGGTAGCATTAAAGGAAAATAACTAATTCCAACGCTCAATTGTGGAGTAATGTCATTAAAAGCTCCACCTTAACTCTGGGAAAAAAAATCAAATGCACCAGACATCACGACCTCTCACCTGAAATGAAAGCATCTCCATTGAGGAACATGCTTATCCCTATCAGCATCATGATGCCAAGGACCAGGATGTAGGGCCTCCGCCGCCCCCAAGGGGAGCGACAGTAGTCGCTGGCCGAGCCGATAACAGGTTGCAGTAGGAACCCCAGGATGGGGCTGATCAACCACACGAGGCTGTACAGACTGCGGGGAAGGCCCACGCTCAGCAGCACCGGAGTCACAAAGGCCGCCTCGACAGCATAGCAAAACTCCCGACCAAACATCACGAGGCTGTGCAGGATGAGGCGACCTCGGGAGCGTCTGGGGGGCTCCACGATCCCAAACACAGCGCTCTCTCCGCTGGTCATGTAGTCCTCTTTGGAGCCAGGGTAGTCTGTGGTGTACTGCTGCAAAGATGTGGTGACGTGTTTGCCCGGTTCCGGGAGCTTGCAGGGTTGGGGCCTTGCAGGCTGGTCCTCTGATAACATGGTCATTGTGGAGAGCAGTCACACAGATGTAGGAACACAAGTGAAGAAGACAAAGAAGAATCGTTGTTAAAGGTGATCAAAGAAAAGGCAAAAGTCCAGGTCCTTGCTCTGGTGCTTGGCTAATCCTCCTCTCTATTGCATAGCTGAGCAATAAGTCCAAGATCCAGTTAGCATGACTTAACAAGTGGAAGGCTGTTCTGTTGACTGAGGGCAGGAAAGCGGGACCCAGGGAAGAAGGAGGAGAGAAGAGAGTGTTCTTGAGACATTACAGCACCCCCCTTCCCACTTCTGATTTAGTAGTAGTAAATACACCAGTCATGTGAGTGTGTGTGCCATCATGTGCAGGAAGCGTACGGCCTTAATTTGGGCAGAAAGCCAAAAAACACACCAATCTGTTACGGACAAACTCCAATTGGGACTTTTCTCATCTTGGCTTCTGATTTTAGTAGGCAGGACTAAACATGAAGACAAAAACAACAAAAGTCCCTGAAAAAAAAAAGAAGATAGAATTGAAGATACTTGACATGGAGCTTGGAACAAAGCATCACAGTGTGTAAAGCCAAAGTGCCTCATCACGCTTTTATTACTGCAAACTGCTGGTTAGGTGGCCAGCGCACATTTAATTTATTCAACCAATCTTTATGTGTTTTGTATTTCTGGTTAAAAATACTGAAAATGAAGTAATGTAGCTATCAGTAGTTTAGTAATCAAGTTATTAAATGTTTTCATCCTGTTACATTAACCTGCCTAGGGCTGTAAATAAAAAAAATGCTTTTGGCTAATTTAGATGACAGACTGTTTAATAATTTGCATAGTCCTTTAGCTAAAGACCCTTAGAAAACCCAAACAGTTTTAGTAATGATATAAAGCGAGTTTTAAAGCTTATCATGTCTATTAAAATGACAATATATCAACTTATTAACCAGCTAACACTTTGTTAGCTTGTGCTGCTACATATGGTGCAGAAAGAAATAAAGAGGCATAATATTCAACACAATACAAGTTGATATTAATATTTTTATAGTTTGTCTCAGTCTATATATTCAAATAAATCAACGAGTGCTGATGCTATGTGTCAAAGAACAAGACTTTCGTTAGATCCCAGTGTACTTTAAAAAAAAATAAAAAAGATGTCATTTGTTTCTGCTTGTTTAAAACCAGTAGAAATGAGGTATTAATCCTTTTATTGGCTAAAAACTATTGGCTTTATCTGATGAAACACTTATTATTATTATTATTAGGGAACTTTCACTTTCAGTTGGTGCAATGTTTTCTGTAGTTTGATGTAATTGTTGCATTTCTCTTGCTGGAGTTAGTTTAATAAAAAATACTGTCAATAACTTGTTAAATTTCAGGAGATAAATATCAAGAGAGGCTTGTTCAACCCCAGATTGCCTCTGTAAATAAATAGAAAGCTTCGTTACAGCTGTAGCCTGGTCACAGGTTTTTTTTGTTTCTCTACCTGCCTTTCCTTATTACCAAACTTCCTCTTTTTATATCCTCGCTGACATATTTTCATCCCACACGTTGATTGCTCTGAATGACAAGAAATTAATTTTTTTTTTCTTTGACATCTTCTTTTTGCGCTTGTTCTTAACAGGAGGAGAGTACCTTTTCCTGCATTTTCCATCAAATTTATTAAGTTTCTGTAAATCAAAAGTAACCTTAGGCCCTATCAGAAAGGCTGTGTTAAACTTTTTTAATTAAAATGTATCCTACCATGTCCAGAAGCAGCAGCAGCATATCAATATTTTACAAAGAAGCTGAAAAACATACTGAGAAAATCCATTTCTGTTTGCATAATGTTCCCTCAAAATAACAAGAACTGCTTGTTTTAGAAAAAATAAATGACCTTTAACTTTATTAAGTTCCCAGGAGCACATTTTGATTTAAGCACCCCCCCCCCTCCACACACACACACACACACACACACACACACACTTAAGAAGGCTGTTTTCTCTATTACTTGTAACAAAGTATTTTTACTTCCTGTAATCAACTCATTTATTGGTGTGAATATTTCTGCAACATCTGTCTTACACAACAAGAACTGGACCACGTGCCAAGATGTTTACCCCAAAAACCTTTTTTACTCAGGAACAGAAAAAAAGTTTGCATTTATTACAACACAGACAAGCAAAGCAGAGGTTCTTGCTCAGTCAGAGCTAATCAGCAGTTTAGACAGCCGCTGATTAGCTGAAGGTTAGAGCTGTCTGTAAAGCAGAATGATGCAAAAACAAATTAGTTTTCCTCTAATTGAGTTGGATTTTCCTGAAAAAAAATGTTTTTGAAATGTTTCTGGAGCACGAATTTTTTTTTGTTTTGTTTTGTTTTACCAATTTATTAAATAGGGTTAGTGCTCCATTTTGATAAAAAGAAGTATAAAAATACTGGGGTTTTTTATTACCAGAAGCTTTAGGAAAGTTTCAGACGTTTTGGTTTTGTTAAAATACCACATAGAGTTTTAAATAAGTTAAACTTATTCCATCGCCTCCAAAGAGAGGCTGACCTAAATTACTTATTTGGAAACGATCTTAACAGTGTGGACATCTTTCAGCTTGGATCAATGACTTGCTAAAAAAAAATGAGCAGAAAAAAAGGCTCTAGGAAAGATTAAGCTGTTGTTGTGAAGCAGCAATGTAATCCACCACACAGAGCTCAAATTAAATGTGGAAAATGGTAAGTGGGGCCATCTAATTCAGTTACACTGAGTGAATTAAAGGTCACTGGTGAAGACATCTTGGAAAGCTTCAAATAAGTTTAAGAGTTTCTTCTGGTATCAAAAATGTCAGAACAATAACAGCCTGTGTTGTCAGACAAAGTTTACACTCTTCAAATTCGTTAAAGGTCCACAGCAATTACCCCCACAGACAGCTACGAAGCATACAAAAAAAAATACACAAGAAAAAAAAGAATTAAATAAAACACACGCAATCCCGTATATTAAGTTCATATCCAGGAAAAAAAAAAACAAAACAAAACTCTTCACCTGATTGAACTTATATCATTTCTGTCCAAAGTGCAGTCAACTATATGTGGCCCCTGGACTGATTTTGTGCGTCCCCCAACTGCAGTTAAAGAATGATGCACATTTAGCCGCCAGCCACGGTAGTTGATCCAGCCGGGAAACTTTTTATAGTTTATTAGAACAGAACGGCTTCCCAACATCTTAAATCTTCTTCCAAAAACATTAGATGAAATGCAAAGTAATCAAGCTTCCTGCTTTGGCTTTGTAGTAAATAGAACTACATTTATCCAGGGGCTTTTACTCTAAAGCAAACCTCAGTGCACACAAAGCTGAAATATTTTAATGAAAATAGTCAGGATCTCAACTAAAGAGGAAAAAAACAAACAAACAGCTTCATAAAAATAAGAATTATTGCGCAACACTTATAAACGAGGACCAGCCTTTCAGATTTCTGCACGCTAATTAAAGGGCACTGATGTAACAGTCGTATCTCTTTCACAAACATGAATAAACAGCTTTTATACTAAGAATCCCCTTTTCACGCTTTATTGCAGAGGGAACGTCAGTACACAGTGCATTTGTGATTGTCAACAAGTGAGGCAAAACATCTCTTGTAAATTAGCTCATAAAGCAACAACTGATAAATGTTATCAGTACATCGACATTGTGTTAAATTAAACACAATGTCGTACAGCATAGTCACATTTACATTTTTAAATATTAAGTCATTTGTACATTTCTCCTTGAGATTAAGTGCTTTAATAAGCCTCATTTATTAAAGCCGAAACTGATTAAGTCACTATGCAAATGAGATTGGAGATTAAAAAATAAATAAATTAAAAAATAAAAACATAAGCTTTTAATTGAAGCCAGTGTCCTTATCGGGGAAAACTAAATCCTCTCATATTGGCTTAAAATATTGCTGAGAGCAAATACACAGGTCAAAAAACGCTGCACAAAGCTGCAGCAAGCATACTGTATACAATGAAAGATGCTGAAACATATATAGACTGTTAGTGGACATGATGTTTTATCAATTCTGCTGTTCAAAGCCCGAAATGACATTTGTACTAAATTACTCACAGACTGTGCAGTTAGCCAGCAAGCGAAAAATCAGAATGCGCGTTCACGACGTGACATTAAGGAGGAAAAGATCCAATAATAAAGGAGCTTTCTTGTTCCTGCGGGAGATCTTCAGCTAGTCCTGAATCTGCGGCCAGACAGAAGTAATTTGGAGCCGAAACGGAGTCTTTAATGACAGTGTCGTCGAGGTGGGAGGATAAAGGTGAAAGTGAAAAGAGACCAGTGATTTTATTGGTATTATATTGTTCAGGTTATGATGCCTCACACAGCCATTATTTTAGCAGTAAATGAAGTTGAGGTGCACACATCAATGCTATGTGCCAATCATAAGTTCCTGTATTTCTTAGAAAGCACACAAAATGTATATATGGTAAATTATATATACCGTCATTAATCAGTATAATTATGAAAACCGTAATTTAAACACTACTACTACTAAAAAAAAAAAAAACATGAAATAAATGAGAAACAATGGTAGTGAAGGCAAACACCAACATCTTTACAACCAGCTCATCAAATATAAAGACATGACGTCCAGATACCACAAATAAAAGAATAGTTCAATTATCCATGAAGGCAGCTTTCAAAGAAAAAGGTATATGCTGTGATGGCTACAAAAAAAGACTAATTCCAGTTAAACGCCAATAATGTTTTCCTGCCTTTATTCATTTTTTTCAAACTGCATCAGTGCATTTGGTAGGTACGTATGAAATACACTCTGCTGCAGAGTTTCCAGAACTAAATAGATGATACAGACATTATCAAGATTATTTCTGACAAACATCTGGTTTTTCTATAACTTTTTCCAGAGGGATGTTGGTGTAATGCAAAATGACTCATGTACATTGTTTTTAAACCCTTAAACTCCAAGCAGCTGAACTGATTTCTTTCAGCGACGGTCTCCAACTACTCCTTCATAAACTCCTAATCTGCAGAATGTGTCAACAAATTCTCTCGTCCCGAGTTCTGGATTTCTGAGGCTCCCCCAAATACACCGTAGATACCATTGGTGTCTCGGCTGCTTCTCTAATAACAGATTGATCAATTATTCATTTATAACATTTAGGATATTTTATTTTTAACATCTGGTGAATTATAACCACATGTTACACTTTATTAAGGGGTATCAGAGTGCAGGGGTGTCAATACAAATGCATGGCACACATTTCATTTTTTTTGTAAAAAAAAAAAAAAATGTTGAACCATGAATACTTTTACTAAAAACTTGAGGTTTCCGGTTGCAGCATGACAACGTGTTAAGAAGGGGTTTGAATACTTTTGCAAGGCACAAGGCATTTCAAGCAATACACATAACTGTGTTAAAGCCTAGTGGTAGAATATGACAACAGTGATGTAAAAATTTTACGCCAGCCCAGGTCAAAGAATTTGCAGGCGATGTTAATTGTCTCGAAGAGAGGCGAACTCAAAGTGCTGCTGGGCTTAGAAAGCAGCTGGTTCCCATTGACTTTCATCCCTGGGTGGCAATTAAAAGGTATAAAATTTCCCGGTGTCTAACCACTCATATCTAAATAATTAATCACAACAGAAGGCAGGACTCCAATAATGCTGTTTCAGTTAATTACACAATGTAAAAGACAAAAAGGGCTCTCGCACCCTGAAAGCTCGAAGCTAATTTTCTCATTTCTACAACAAAGACATCCCCTTACAGCTCTAGTTATTAAAAAAATAATAATAATATAAAAAGCTGCTACAAGACATTTTTGGGGAAACACGTTCCTCATCTTGTTTTGGAAATTGAAAATTCCAAATCTACAAATATCTGCCTTTTAAAACTTTACGTTTGCAGATTTAACTAAGCCTACTCAACTTAAGTGACGCACATGATTTCACCATAAACACGTGCCGCAAATAACTTTGTCTTCTCAACATTTCGAGGGGAAAGTGTAAAGACCTTTCAACCGTTCAAATGACTCGCCCTGGTGAATGAATCACAAGGGTTCTTCTGTGGTGGCTGGCTCTCAAAGCAAATCAAGTGATGCATGTGATCCCCGAGGGAGGGGATAGAGATCTGCAGGAGGGAGGGGGGGAAACAGCGAGAACATTGCTTGAAGAAAAAAACAAACAAAAAAAAAACGTAACGAATGCAGGCTGGAACGCCTTTATATGGAGATAACAAAAGCACAAGATATCACTTGCTTTCCCTGACAGGCACATGCGCTCGCATCAAATGTCAGAGCGTACCGAGAGCTCAGACATGCTCATTCATGTGCCTTCATCTGGCAGGACCAAATGTGTGATCGTCACACTGAGACAGACTAATTTACACTGACAACAATATGTTTTTTTTTTTTTTTTGTTTTGTTTTTTTGACAAGAAATGTCTCCTTTATCGCCATAGACTCCGCAGACATTTTCGCATGCAAAAACAGGGATAAATCGGATCGTGGATGCATTGCATTAGCATTTTCTCCACCAAGTATTTTGCACTTTTTGCTAAATGTATTACACCTGCTAAATCTCAGCATTCGTTTGTGGATCAGGTTTCCACCTGTAGAAGATCAGACCCTCTGTTTTTCTCTGATGAGATGTCAAGAACCTTTTACCACACATTTTAGTTTATTTGTGTATTGAATAATACTTTCATCGTGTCAAGCTTAAAAGTCACATAAACAAGCTGTTGCTTTTTAACAAGAAAACTAACACAGCGTGAAGAAGTAACCAATGCCACAACGTAATTTAACTTTCTCACGAGTCCAGGCTGTATTTCAATATTAAATATTTACAAGTCTTTCATGCTCCTGCTGCATATTCAACAATAATTCCCTCTGTAATATTTATAGGGGGGGAAAAAAAAGGTTATTTGTTCAGCTATGCACATTCATGGAAAATACAAAATCTAGGCAAAACTCACAAAAAGAAAAACAAAACAAAACGAGGAAATGCATTTGAAATGTGAATGCAAAACTGAAACAAGCATTTAGCTTTCAACTTGAAGCAAACTTCAAGTTTAAAGCTTGAAGTTTAAAGCAGTGAAGATGGCAGAGATGGTTTTTAAATGCTGGCCTTTTACCAAGCACATGTAAGGAATTATCCACCTGTAGAGCATAAGTGCTCTAGACATAAGTAATCTATACAAATAGTAGCATGGTCTCCTCAGAACACTTACGTTTAAACCGAAGCCCCATTTTAATCTTTATCACAGTAGACAGTGTACTGCTGTGATAAAGCAGTGTGCTGCTTTATCACAGCAGTACTGCAATAAAGTATATGACACAGAGTGTTTTGTACTACATGGTGGAAGTCAGATGTCTGGATTCCTCACATGCCGGTCGCTGCCGGTGGTGCGGCAGTCTGGAAGCGAACTTGTCATGGAGAGAAAGGCGGAGAAAAGCAAATAGCTGTAACATTGTATAACATCGCCGTGGACTGGATGGCATGGCTCAGTAGTACAGAACCAATTGTTTCCTTCCGTGTAAACAGGTGACAAAGACTGCGCGACGAGGACTAGGCCATTTTAGGGATCGCTGCAGTCGGAGGTTGCCTAGTGACATGAGGAAAAGCCATGATCAGAGCTGGAAACCCAAAAGGTTGGTTCTTAATCAGCTCAGGTAGAAAATTGGTTGTTGCTTCAGTAGAACTAATGACTGCACTTAACCTGAAAAAGACACTCTTCTCCTCAGACTTTATTATCCATTCCCGTTCTTTCACTTATTTATCTCAGCAAGAGCTATTTCAAATTCTTGCAGAAGAAGTATGCAATCATCTGGCCAGATCCCCCCTCGGTGTCTAATGTTTATTAGACCTGCCTTTGAAAAGCAGATTTCGGGATATTTTAAACCTCTTTCAGGTTTATTAATTGTCTAAGCACAAAATAAATACTTAGACATTGCTGGTTGCACATGAGTTGAAGGATATGGCTGTTCATCGGTTACACCCAAACACTAGCTGGGTGCTACAGCGTTGGCTGAATATATCAGTAAGACTCAGAGTATCAGCTCACCGCTAACCCACAACATCAGTGAAATCCTTCCAGCTTGTGATTTGTTTCACATCAAAGGCATCACTAAGCCTTCACCTGCAGCCCTGGGACCTCAAAATGTTTTCTCAGGTAACCTCTGACCTCAGAAAACAGAAAATTATTAACTGGATCGATTGTGCTGTTTAATGTTTCAAGGGGTTTCAAGCGAAAAGGGTCCAGATTAGATGGGATTGTAAACTCAACAGGGCAAAGTGGTTCTTAGAAGTTCATACATGATATTATATAGATGTTAGTCAGTAAAAATAACTCGTTTCTTTACTCAACTTTATTCCGCCATGTGCATCTCCCGAACAGCCAGACAGAGAGCCCCGAAGAAGAACACAAACCAATAACATATGCTCCTGGCATAACAGTGCCCCTAGTGGGTGGACATGTAATACAAATAAAACAAAGGAGTAACAATCTCCCACTTTTCTTAAAAAAAAAACCCAAACAAACAAACAAAAACAGGGCTTATGAGAAAGCGCAGCCATTAAGGATTTTGTCAGAACAGTCTCAATGTAACAGAATGTGAAACATCTTATGACTGAATTTATTGAAGAATCCAAAGTCCTTCATAAAGAGCCCTAAGGAGTGAGGTTGCGGATGCTCCCTTCTTTGTTAAACAGTCTGCAAGTTGGTCTTTTGTTTGAGACCACAACACTTGATGAACTTTCTTAGTTTGCATCAGTTCTTTAATTGAACTGATTTCCAGGCGTAACCTTTTCTCTGCAACAAACTTAGTTGACTTAAGCGCATCAACAAGAGAGAAATTATCAGTCACACAGATTATAGGTGGAGGACAAGCAGTACTACCAGCACTGAGTTCAGAAAAGAGTGTGGAAAGAAAAATGGCATTATCAATCCCCTCAGACATGGCGAGTGTTTCACCTGCCAGTGTGCTTCTGACAATTCTCTTAATTCTCTTTGACTGCCATGCAATGGGAGAGAACCGCCCGTTGTCACCCATCAAAACAATGAAGTGCCCACCTTGAGTACCTCCATCTGAAAGATTTCCAAAAGATGCATCAGTGAATGTAACCATCTTTAAGTTACTGTCGTCCCCAAGGTGTTGAAAATTCAATTCAACTGACTTGGCCTTGAGCTTACACACAACTCTGTTTGCTTCATTAATGGTCTGTACTGTAGCATGTTTGAGACGGGATGCTAAATTACTAGCATCAAACATGACATCAGGCCTGCTCTGTCTTGCCACCCACAGAAGTTGGCCTATCTTAGATCTGAGCTG
>NW_006800039.1:129686-150696 GCF_000485575.1 Poecilia formosa
GATGCTAAATTACTAGCATCAAACATGACATCAGGCCTGCTCTGTCTTGCCACCCACAGAAGTTGGCCTATCTCAGATCTGAGCTGCTCTGTTTCCTTCTCAGTGAGAGGTGAAGCTGACTCTGCTGCTCGTGAGGGTGAGAGGTGTATGGACTGCAGGTGCTGAAGGTATGTTTCTTGGTGTATTTGTACCTTCTCACCTTGAGTAACAAGATCTACACCCACATAGGAAAAGCTATTGTGTGCTTCACGACCGACATTAAACTTTGACCTCAGGTGAGGCATGACTGACTCTGAAAACATGTGTGATCCACCCCATATAAAATCATCAACATGACAAGCAAGTACACCAGTTACATTTTTGCGCTCATCCAGCCAATAGAAAACTGCAGGGTCAACCTTAGACATGATGCCTCCTGCTTCAATCATGATGCTTTTTACTCTGTTATACCAATACAGTGAAGCATCAGCTAAACCATACACACATTTTCTCAGTTTCCAAAGCACACCTGTGCTATTGGCCTCTCGAGGAGGTTTGATGAAAATGTCTCTGGACAGTTGCATTCCTTGTAAAAAGGCAGATTTAATGTCCATAGAGTGAAGTTCCCATTGTTTTTGACATACAACTGCCACCAAGAGTCTCAGTGATTCTGAGGCACAGGTTGGAGAGTCCTTTTGTAGGTCAGAAACTTGTAGCTCCTCAAATCCTCGTGCAACAAGTCTTGCTTTTGGTATTATTCCATTTTCAGTCTCTTTCAGAGTGCACACCCAACGAGTGGAGACACACTTTTGTCCTTTGTCCTCAATTTCCTCAAACACTTGGTTCTGTTTCCAGCTTTTTATTTCATTTTCCTTTGCTTCATCAAACGATATGTCCTTACTCACAAAAACATCCTCGTGCATATCTGTATCCTCAGCATCTGCCTGGATGTGAAGATCCTCCAGCTGTGACAGGTCAGCTGACTCACTGTTGCCAGCCACTTCTGCTGGCTCAAGCAGCTCCAAGTTAAACCAGTTCTTGTATTTCCCAGTTGCTTTGCCTGCATGTCCCAACACTTTGGCTTTTTGTGAGACACCCTCTGCATTTCTGAATGTCACAATTTGACCTGTCTTTATGATGGTGTTCCCAGAGTGCGGTCTCTCAGCCTCTGCATTTTCAGGAGCAGGCAAATGATGATTCTCAGGATTTACTGCAATAGTGTCTCCTTCTACATTCTCTTCAATGATGTCCACTGTGTGTTGTCCTCGATTGTTTTTCTCATCGCAGGTAATCTGAGGTTCTTCATTCTCGTGAGTAACTTTCCTCAATCTGAGTTGATGGACTCTGACACAGGTGCCTCCGTGTCTAACAAAAACGACTGCACCATCTTGACCAATCACCACTCCTGGTCCTTTCCATTCTGGACAATCCATTCTTTTGTAAAAGACTTTGTCTCCAGTTTCATATCGCTCGTCTATGGGCCGCATCTGTTTCTTTAGTGCTCTCCGTATCCTTTCTGAACATTCTGCTTCTGTAAAAGCTTTTCTTGCAGCATGCAAGGCTGAAATGTGCTTGGCAACCCATTCACTCTTGGTGGTGCCCTCTAGAGCTGGAGCTTTGTCTATTAATACAGAAGGCAGGTTAGGATTCTGCCCGAACACCAGCTGATGTGGGCTGTATCCATGGACACTTTGCATAGAGTTCTTTGCCATCAGGGCCCAGTCCATGGCAGTGCTCCAGTCACATCCAGTACTTGCTTTGACTTTCAGCAGGATCTCTGTCAGAGTTTGATTGTGGCGCTCTGACAGTCCATTGCTCCATGGACTGTAAGCAGGTGTTGTCTTGACTTCAATATTAAAGTTCTCGGCCATGTCTCTCACTTCCTCGTTATTGAACTCACCACCATTGTCACTGAACAACTTTTGTGGTGGGCCATGCACACTGATCCAATCATGGATAAAACGTCTGACTATTTCAGAAGACCTCTTGGTGGTTAAGACACTACCAGCACTGAAACGGGTAAACTGGTCAATAATGTGTAGGTACCAAACCCCAGGTTCAAGTTCGTGCAGATCTACAGCAACAGTTTCATTGTATGTAGATGCCAATGGTAAGCCGACAGCAGGTTTTGGTTTGGTCTTACAATATTTTTGACACACTTCACACTGGTTCACGATGTTTTTCAGCAGGCTGTCACATTCTGTGTCCTTGTTGCCAGAATTAGTCAAAAGTCTCTGTATTTTGTCAGCAGATGCGTGTCCAAACTGTTTATGAAGTTTCTCCAGAACTTTCATCTTTTCACTTGTGTTCATCTTGTCTGTTGTCGTCAGTATTTCTTCCTCATTAGCTTGCAATAGCTTATCAGAGTGAATGAAACTTCTATTTTCACTGTCCACAATGTTTACACAGTAATGACCTGAACTAGTAAAGTCCAGTTTGACAGGCTGGTTGAACATCACTGCACTGTCTCTTTCCATGTCCAAAACAGTCCCTGCCCTTTTCAATGAGGTCTTACTCAGCAGCAGCGGGATGTTAGCAGGTACTACTTCAGTTTCTATATTACACTTTGTGTTGCCGATTTTAGCAGGTATCTTTACCTTTTTTATGGAGTAGACGATTTTTCCATCTCCAAACTTGAAGGGCCTGTGACTTTGTGTTTCTGTCTCTTTCATAGTCTTCACACTTTTCTTTTGCAACACAGTACTATAGTTGTCCAGCCACTCTTGTCCACAAACTGTCCTAGTGCAAGCAGTGTCTATTATTGCTGAGCCAAAACATTCTGTCATGAATATTTCTGCATCTGTTGGTGATTCTTTGGTGTACAGAGTTAAGTTGCACTCTTCCACGTCTTTTGTATCATCAGCAATTTTAACACTATCAGCTTTGTGCGGACAGTTTTTAACCCAGTGAAAAGTACTTTGGCACACTGCACATTTTGACCGTCGTCCGTACTTATCCAGCGGGTTTGTATCGGGCTGTGGAGTGTTGAGCTGTTAAGTTTTCTGATGGGGACTCTGCCGCCAGAACTTGCCTTTTTGCCGCCGTTGCTCCGCTGCAAACACGGACTCCTGGCTAATGCCCTCTGCTGCCGCACCTCTTTTTTCGCCAAATATTCTCTTCAAAGCGGACTTCATTGAAGCAAATGTTACATCTGAGCATGCCGTTAAAGCCAACTGTCTGTTCGTTATATCCAAACACGCGGTGTCCAAAAGCTTAAAAGCCAAAACTGGGTCAGGCAGCTCCATGTTGTATTTCTTCATCCGCGAGTAACGCTGCTCGAAATCAATAATATAGTCCGCCATCGACATGTTAACTTCTTTTATGATCCGGTCAAAATCCGAGTATGCTTCATAGATCCTGTCCTTTTCCTCTTTTAAGAACAAGTCATCTAGTTTAGCGAACAACGTTGTCATTCCAGTGTCTTTATTTAGATCATCTACCGGAATTTCCATCGCCGTGTCCCGCGCTCTTCCAGTCAGGGCCAGGGCGACAGCCAGCGCTTGCTTTTTCGACTCCAAATCTGTAACTCTCGTCCAAATGTTGACTTCATTCTTCCAGCTTTCGTAAGGCTTTCCTTCCTCAAACGTTGGCGGAACTCTGTAGTTACTAACCATCCTCTGCTACCAATGTTAGTCAGTAAAAATAACTCGTTTCTTTACTCAACTTTATTCCGCCATGTGCATTTCCCGAACAGCCAGACAGAGAGCCCCGAAGAACACAAACCAATAACATATGCTCCTGGCATAACAGTGCCCCTAGTGGGTGGACATGTAATACAAATAAAACAAAGGAGTAACAATAGAAGGATATAATAATTTAGAAAATTGTTTTTTCTACTTAAAATGTATTGTGCAATTATCTTGTTTAATCTTTTCATGAATAAGCCCTAATAAAATGAAACAGATTTTTGTGTTCACATTCTCTCTGTGGGATGTCGACATATGCTTGATTATATGACTTTGTAACATTAAAACAAAAGCAAAAACTGAAGAAGTCTTTAGGACAAATATTAAATAGGATCTCTTGTTTTCTGTCAACACAGGTGAAGCTCTGAGGAAATGCTGTTTGAATTTTAATATTTATTTTGTTTTTAAGGGCACAAAAGTAATACTTTTAAATCAAGTTATTTCTTTTTATACAACATTTTTGCTTCTGTGAGCAAAGCACAGCTTCTGATGACGTGTTAACAGGAAACTCACTAAACAGGAAAGGGTTTAGAGTTCATCCATAACATAATCCTAACCTTGAACTTTGAATCCATCTGTAGCTCTGATCTCACACCGCACTGCTGTCCTTATCAACCTGTACATCTAAAACACAAAGGGCTGGAAAAGTGAGTCTACATTATGTTTCACAATAGCTTTCCAAGGTATACCAAAGAAAAATTCAAAAATCCTCGACTAGGGAATTTCTTTTTCCACAGGTGATCAACTGGGAAGAAAATACAGAAAAGAAAAAGACAAAAGCTCACTGAGCAAAAGAGAAACAAGTGAGCAATTGGAGCTGAAATGAAAGTAATTTCAAACTAAACTTTAATTACATTTTGAATAATTGAAATGTTAAAAATGACAAAGTGAGCACTCTGTACTCATCCTGCCCTCCTTATGTTCAAACCTGCTTAAGCCCTGCTGTTCACCATCTCGTGGGTTTTGTGCAGCGATCAATTTACAGTGTGTTTACATTTCAAACCGGATTGCACAGCTGCTAACAAGCAAGCAAATTAAAAGTAAAAACATATGTACACCCTGGAGTAATTCATTAATATTTTATGGCAGCCTTGAGTCATTTTGCTTATTTAGCTTTGTGCGTTTAAATATATTGACATACAATTTTTTACTCTTCATGAGTTTACAGATATCCCTAATCTTGCTACGTATTACTTCTTGACTGAGAACTCATACGCTAAATTAAAGGCAGGGGAAAAAAACTTTTTCTGCTGTAAAGTCTTAGAAACATCGCTTTTTGTTATCTTTGCTTTTCATTGACTTTGTGGCAGCTCATTTCTCTGAAGCACAAAAAAAAACATTGCTGCAGTTAAAAATATAGCAGAAATTGTAAAACTGCACGATAGCCATAATTTGGTCTCTTATGACCTGCTGTCTGCTGTACAGCTATCATTACCAGATACCACCATGTCTGTCCCATTTTCATTTATTCAGGAACTTTGTTCATATTAGTCATCTGTGATTTACGTAACCTCATAATTTTATGGCTGGTAAGTGCAATTCTCGTGCTACGTTACTTCTGTCTGTGTTTTATATAACTCTATACACACACACACACACACGCACGCACACACACACGAGTTTGAGGTATAAAAAGTGACAGGTAGAGTATAGTTAGTACAAGGTGACACTATCAGGTTCAAAAACCAATCAAAAGAACTACTGAAAAGAACTTTCGAAGAACTAAATAAATAAATGTACTTATTTTAAAGTATACATACTAAAGAAGTTAAATCCCAAGGTGATCTGAGATTAATGTCTTTTTTCTTTCCTTTTCTTTTTGACTGATATGCAGCCTCATGCATGGATTCGTGTCCAAAAACATGCAGTGCCGATGTGAAGCTGGAGCTGTAAGTTACAAATAAAACATTCCCCTAGTTTCTCAAGAAAAACCTTGACTCCATCTATTGGTCTCAGCCCGTGATGGCTGTTGTTTTTCATTACAGGCGTGTCTTAAGACTTTTTGATGACGAGTCTTTTTTATTTGTATCTGCACAGCTTGCCCATGACAGATCATAAAATTCATAAAATTCGTAGATATTTCTGCTATTAATCACTAAAATAATTCCACAAAATGCTACAATTTGAATGATATATTTTTGTTTTATTTGTGATGTTCTCCATTGTATAAATTTAAACTTCTGGTGTCAAACAATTAACACAAAAAAGAGATCCTTTTTTTAACATTGACAGTAATTCTATGAGAATCATCAATGAGTTAAAAACAATCAATTAGGTTAAACAAACTGGTGACTTTAGCAAAAAATAAGTGATGCAGACAATAAAATGACTACACATCTCTAAATTTAAATAATTACAGATCAAAACATTTGATAAAATCAATCCAATCAATCAATTCAGCTCCAGAAAAAAAAACAGATACATTCTTCTAATTATAGCACAGTCAGTCCATTGTAACAATGGTCCTACTTCAGTGGAGAAGTTCAGTATCTGCTGTATCTAAATTGGTTTTGAGAGGACAATAAATCTGCAACGGATCTGATACCGAGACCTGCTGCATAACGCAGACAGAGTAGGTGGACATCACACATTAGGATGACAAACCTAGAAGCTCAAAGAGAACACCAGAGAAAAAAAAAAAAAAATTTTCTATTTATTTGTGTTGTTGCCGCTTTACGGTCTTTCAGGCCGGGCCCACAAATCTCTTTTGGCATGTTTTGACCCTGCGCTGGGTAATACATCAGCCATCAGGACGGCGTGAGGTAAGAGAGGCAATAAAAAGTGAGGTATAGCTGTAGAATAGCATATTTATTTTCAATTATAGAACAAAAAAAAACTAAAGAGATATCCAGGTAACCTATGGGAACAGTGCCTAGCCCTTAACACCATTAAGTCGAGACACACTCGCTTCACAAGTGAGAGTGTTTATGTCAGGTTACTCAGGAAGTTCAGCCTAGATTCAGCCTCAAACGCAAAAAAAAGTCTTCCCTGCCTTTTGTTAATGTTTTGTGGCTCTTACACACAATAATTAATTTTTCATCTTCACTGAAATGACTAAAATAAAATTTCCCCCTTTCCGTTTTTCAGCTTGACCATCAAAGATCTACTGATACCTTCTCCTACAGCTTTGCCTTGCCAGCACTGCACTGCACAACGCCGGCTGCCAACATCTCGTCTATCTCTGCTGAAGTGTAGCCGTAGTCCAGCAGGACCTCGACCGTGTGTTCTCCCACTGCCGGGTCGGAAGCGAGACAGGGCTCAGCGGGAGTCCGAGACAGAACCGGAGCTGGCCGGGGGAACTCCTCCCCGCTGGAGTCCTTCATGAAAGAGCCTCTCTCTCGGTTGTGAGGGTGAGAGCTCACCTGGTCCAAAGACAACACAGGTGTGACGCAGGCATCGGTTCCGTCAAAGATCATCAACCAGTCCGCCTGGGTCTTTGAGGCGAAGCGCTCTGTGAAGAGCTGCTTGAGCTCCGGCCAATCGCTGAAACTCATCTGAGGAGGCAGCTCTCCAGCGTCTAATTCTAAGCCTGAGAGAAAAACAAAAACAAACAAACAAAAAATACTGATGCAATTCCATAAACAAGGCTGAATAGAGAAATAGCCAGGACTACAGTAGCAAAATTGAGTGAGATCAGTGTGAATATCTGAAAGCAGGATCTTTCAATGTTTACGGAATTATTTGGACACAGAAAAAAATAAAACAACTATAACACTGTAGGGAAACAACCTTTGTGCCAGGATTCTTACACAATGCATGGAAAGTGCTTTTTTATTTTCCAGTAATGGAAAGGTATGGAGAAGCTCTTGAGCTTACAGAAAATGTTGCTTATATTTTGAAACAAGTTTCAAAATAATTGCAATTCACAAGACATGTTTTTTGAGTTTTCTCTAAAAAAGAAAAAAAATATTGTGCAAGTCTTTTACAGTCTGCTTCCCGACTTGCAATTATTTTGAATGTTCTTTTCTTGTTACTACTTTCTGGACAGAGGAATGGCTGGTTTTATATTCCTTTTGAGACGTCGTTAAATCCCTTCCCAGACTCAAAATGCTAGAATCTTCTTTTTGAATCAGACGGCTCTTTTCATCTTACCATGATGCTCACTCTCACATCAAAAGGTCAGCAACTCACCAAATTAAATATCTGGGGTTAAAACAAATCTTCAACAAAATTAAGGGTGGATAAATCTAAGACAAACTTTTGCACCATGTTCTGTGATGCAAGATGCCCTTTTTTGGGGGATTATAACTTAAATATCTGATTTCTCATTACTTTTTGAAAGACATTGATAGGTACAAGACAAGATACACAATTGATACTGTTTTTATTTTATTGCTCAGTTCTCAGATGCTTAACAATCAAATGTGACTCTGAAATGTGATCTATTTCTGGATCACAGAAATGTTAAATCTGTGATCCAAGAAACTCTGAAGTTCTTAATCCTACTGAAAATCTGTGGTCCCCCAAAAAGGTCTAAAAATGCTGTAAAACAAAACACGCTTTCTTTTTATATAAATACGAATGTTTTTCAAATAGTATCTACAGAAACAAGCTAAAATATAATCCAGAAATTATAAATCAACAGAATAGCACATTTGTGTCACTGCCAAAACGTTTCGTCCTGACTGTAGCATAAACTTAGTAGTGATTTTAGTACAAACCCTTAAGCAGCTGGTTGTAAAACTCTGTTTCTATGGCGCCCACAGCCAGGTATTTTCCATCCAGAGTCTTGTACGTGTCGTAGAAGGGAGCTCCGCTGTCCAACAAATTTTCTCCCCGGGGGCGACTCCACAAACCAAGTTTACGAGACTTCCATAAAAACGAACCTGTAAATGCTGCTCCTTCCACCTGAGGACAACAAAGACAGCGTGAAATTATAAACGTTTCAATTTACAGGATGTATTTTTACAAAAATCACTGATGCATGAAGGTCTGCAGCAAGTAATAGTAAAATAATTTAGCATTATTCACGTAAAGTCACTAGTAAAAAGTATTTAGAACCACAGAGCCACATTTTAATCACAAATAATGTATTTTACTTAATGTAAAATACCAACACAAGCTAATTGTGGTATTTATCACCATCTGTCTTTCCCACCAACTCTAAACAACTTCCCAAGACCTGCTAAAGAAAAGCCTCCCCATAGTATGATGCTGCCACTACCATGCGGGGGCTTTAGGAAAGAGACAAACTTGGTGTATTTTAAGAACTTATGTGACAGGAAAACACAAAGAAGTACACAGTTATGAACTGCAACACAAAGTACACATGTTTTTTTAAAACATTTGGGGGCTATGTCCAGCTTTGTTCATCTAAAGGCTGACATTTTAAACATTCTACTTAAAAAAATCAGCTGAAGGTTAGTAGGACTTCATGGAGAGAAACAAGTAGAGGTGTTCTTTCAGTCAGAAATCGTAAAATAAGTCTGGAATTGGTATATTTTGCAGTGCTCTTAAAAATAGGGTTAGGAAAAAAAAAAAAAAGAAAAACTGTTGCTTCAATCACAGCTAAAAGTCTTTATAAGTTATGGCTCTAAAAGCTTTACTAATGTCCAAGATCAATTCATTTTACTTTGTAAAAAAAAAAAAATCACTTGGTTCTCAACTTCGATTGGGCCTTTTTAAAATGTACATATGTTGCTCCATCTCTTTTTGAATAGACACTGTAACTAATTTGAAAAGCAAAACAGTTTTTCAATGCAATAAACTGTTTTAAAAAGTGATAACTTGTTTCAATCTTCAAATGGAAAGTCTGTTGTTTGCAGAGTAAACAATAGGATGCTGAGTCAAAGCTTTTCCTGCCATCGCAGAATAAATAACACCTTGATCAAACAGTAATGGCTGACAACTCTGATAAATCTGCCGGCTTTGAATGTCATCCGTTAGATTTCAAAATGTTGTTAAGCGAGAACAGCAGCAGCTGAATACAGGATATCTATCACAACTATTATTGCTGATGGTAATCAATTACCCCTGTCTGAACTCATCAAAAAAGTGCCCTTCATTGCAAAAGTTGCAGCTTGAACAGAAAAAAATGAGGAACACAAGAACCCATCTCTCTGCTGTTCAAAAGGTTGTTTTAGACGTTCAAATCTGATGTGACCCAAACCACTTTTTGCTTTGTTGAAACTAAAAGGGAAAAAAATATATATCTATTGTATGACGACTGAAACATGGGGGAATTGGGGGGAGAAAGAAAGCTACTTTAAACTTGAGAATTTAAAGTTTTTTTTCTGACTGTGTTGCTGCTTTATGAAAAGAAAAACTAGTAGAAGAACAGAAGGTCGCTCTGACACTGGTCAGATTTTCAACGCACTTACAATTATTCTATACCAGAAAAGGAAAAAAGAAAAAAAAAGAAAGAAAAAGAAAAATCCAGACTCATGCTTGAAACATTTGCTCTGTACAAAAACAAGGATAAAACTTGGAATGTGGATTATTCGCTTACTGGTCTTCATCATGAAAAATGCATTTGTGAATAAGAAAAAGATGAGAGACTCCAAGCAGTGTGTGTGTGTGTGTGTGTATGCTTCTTCTTTGGATCCAACATACTACAGCTACTCACACTGTCTATTAAAATTAATTTCATTAATGCACGTTACCCAGGAGAGTGGTGTCCTGGAGGAGCTGCAGACATAACAACTGGCTGTTTCTGAGAAGCGAAACCACGCAAAAAAAATAAAAAAAATAAAAAAATAAATCCTGGTAAAAGCGCACACCGGACCGCACAGAGTAAACCACTCAGAGTTCAGTTGATCTGTTTGGATCAGACAGATCCAACTAACTGACGAATTAGCGCAGATTTTTCTGCAGATGGGAAGCAGGAGGAAGTGCGTTCAGACCCCAGTGGGTGAAGTGATGCCAATTTAATCCTCAAATTTTGAAGCAACATAAACAGGTCCTGTTAAAGGGTCAGCTCCTGTATCTGCAGCAGTGAAATAGTAATCCTCCTGAATATTAGCGTCACCAACATGGACAACTCAATGAACATTTTCTGTCGATCTGAGCTACCCAGTTGGGGTTTGCTTTTGATAAGCAAAGTTCCAAACAATGCAACGCTCCGGTTGTGCCGTCGAATGAATTAACACAGGAAAATGTTCAACAACCTGTGGATCTCCTTCAATTACTCCTCTGAAAGAGCACTGAAGGCTAATGTGGCCAAAACAGACGTAGGAACCTGTGGAAGCCCACCCTGTTTCTGCAGTTTATCACTAAAGAAAAGATGCAAACTTACCAAAAAGACAAATTGTACAGGGCTGCTGCGAAATATTTTTGCTTGGAGCAGATCCTTGTTTACACTGTGAAAGACATGGTTTCTCTGTCTCAGATCCATGTTTGTTTTAAACAAAATTCATTCTAGCATAGTGAAATGGATCAACAGCAAATTGATAAATGGAATTACAAAGTGGAAAATTAAAGATAATAAACCATAAATAGAATAACTGCATGACTAAATCAAAAAGGATAACTAACACTTGTATTAAACGATATCTTGTTTACTGCTTTACCAAACAGGCGTCACTTCTTAATCATTTGTTTTTATAAACAAGGATTAAATTATCCCCTTCTTACTGGTTTTGTTCTGATTATGGAATGTTAAGAAATCGCCATAGATTAGTTTTATTTATTTATTTATTGGTGTTAAGAACCACATGGTAGTGAGTATTTTTTAGTACTGGTATCAATATGGACATTTTAGTATCCTGACAACCATATTTAAAGATAATTATGACACACACAGAAACCGTTTTTGATTCACTATGTGAAATCATCCAAAAATGCTGGTAATAAAATGAAAATATACATGTTTTAAAGGAAATTAAAATTTTATATAATATTTGATGAGAACACATTTACATGATCTGCAACATTTTCTGTTAGTAGGAAACATATGTGGGTGGATTTCATCATTTAGTTAAGTAAAGGCACTTGGAAATGCCTGCAAATGCAGCTCAGCAACATTTGGCCTTCTAAAGAAATATTTCTTAATAGAAAAGTGCAAATTAGTTTTCAAAAACGTACAAACTAAAAGCTCTTAAAAATTAAATATTCATTTTCTAAAACTATGCCATCTTCTGAACTTTCTACTACCAAGTTTAATCTACAATAAATAAAATTAAATTCAGAAAATGAATGCAAATTCCAGCTAATAGGAATGTTTATTCTTGAGCGTTGTTAAAAACTGCAAAAGTGTACAAAATGGTTGCCTGCTAAAAATAAATGCACTGGATGAAAATAACTAAAATCAAAGGAACCGCTAAAGTAGACTACTGTATGTATAACACATGAAAGAGAGCAATGTTCTGTGAGAATATGCAAAAATATATACAGAGTGCAATTCTGCACAGAGACTTTGCAAGAAGAGGAAAAAAAAAAGATAAAACACCATGATCACAGAAGTAGCTTGCAGAAAGACACAAAAGATGTAAAAGAATTGCACAGTAGGTATTATATATGTGGAAAGAAAAAGAAAAATGGCACAAAAACAGTCTCAAAAGGTAGACCGGACAGTAATTAATAGTAGGACATGAGACACTGTGCTAAAAGGCTAAAAAAAAAAAAAAGTGTGAAAAGTTCATTTGAATATTACATTTGAGTGACAGGGATCCGTCTGAAAGACTTTTCCGAGAAAGAAGCTGTCTGTGGAAGAAAAAATGAGCTTCTTTTGATTAAAAAAAAAAAAAAATGTAAGAAGTATGTCAAAGTGACCCCGAGGGCAGAATCAGTGAAGAACTTCAAAATTGTGGAGGTGGTTCATTCCAGGTGTGCACAGGGCTCATGTGGCTAGATACGCCACACAGACTGCCAGTTATACATGTTTACATCCTCACCACCACTTAATTTAATTGTAACATAAGCTCCAGTGCACAGAAGCCTCAAAAGACGCGAGCGGTTTGAACTGGGAGGCTGAGTGGGAAAGCAAGACGAATGACAGTGTACTGCTGCCGCTAGATGTTTGGAAGATGAAAAATGGAGGAGAAAAATGTACCGCCCTGATGTGTCACAGTTGACAGCTCCGAAGCAGATGGTGTGCGCTTTTGGAGCCTGTGATTACGGGAGGCTTCATGGAGAGGCTCTGAGAGCCAATATAATAACGTGGTTGTTCCGCTAACAAAAGTGGCCACGCCAGCTGGTTCTGCAGCCTAACAATGAAGAACTGTCCATAGTGAAGTGAGGAAACAAGATTCCAGTGTTCATGATGGAGTTACTACAACACCGTGCAACGTTTCATGTCCGTTTCCCAATTAAAACTTTCCTCTGGCAAAGTAGCAAAACAATGCAGCATGCATAGGATTTTTTTTTTTATTAGGATGAATAACAGATTTTATACTGGTTCAATACAGTCTACAAAATATGACTAACTAACAGCTCGAATTAAATCAATGTGCTGAAGATTAGTTAACAAAATTTAGTTCAATTTTTTAAGCTAAAACATTTTACATTGAACTTTTCTGTCAATTAAGTGAAATTCCTCTTTTGCCAGTTTTTATGTTTTAAACAGAAATCCATACAAACTTTAATTAGTATTAGTAATAAAGGTTACTGAATTGAGGAAAAAATAATTTATTAATTTCAATTTAATGGAGGAATGTTTAAGTAAGTACACACCCTGAATTGACCTTAGGAAAGATTTACCATGAGTATGTTCTCTCTTTTTTTTTAAGACTTTATTATTTCTTAAATACTGTTCCACTTAAATATGCTGCTTTTTACTTTTCTGCATCTTGTTATTGGCTGTGATGGAGGATGACTTGTGGAGGCTGTGTCACACAGTGACTACTGGGAAAGGTTCCAGCGACCAGGTGCAATGAATAACACATGCTGCAGAGAAGACCAAGTAGAAAGGACCACTTGGCAGACCCTCAATGTACTCTGTGGTACTTTCTGTTACACGTTTTAATTTGTGTGATGTTCATGTACTTTGTTCTGGTAAGCAGTTTTAGTCCAGAAGACTGAAATGTTATTTATTGCGTCTGAAGCTGCATCTAGTTTCCGTCTGAAAAACCTGACACAGCGACCCGCCCTTACTTATCAAAGGAGAGTCATTCTGACAAGCCTTACAGCAACCACAAAGTTAAGATCATGCAAGGCTTCCATTAAATAAAGTGAAATTGTATCTTTTACCAAGAGTTAGCAGAGGTTTGAGTGAAAATGTCAAATATTAAACTTTGAGGTCAAGCAGACAAGAAACTGAAGGAAAGAATTCACCTTGAAACTGTACAAATATTACGTAAAATTTGCAACTACTAGATGGCCTTGAGGCCTAGATTTGAAGAGCCCTGCTCTACATGAAAAAAAAAAAAACTAAATACTCCACAAGGCATCGACTCGTGGCAGACTACAATTACACACCAAACCTTATTTTACAATCCATCATTTTCCTTCCACTTCTTTAAAAGTGAAAAAATTTGGCAAAGTTCGAAGCATATGAATGCTTTCGCCAAGCATCAAAATTAGTGACTTTTCAGTCACAGTTTTAAACTCAACAAATTAAGCAATTTTTCAAATTAGTGAAACCTCATTAAAGTCTGCTCTGCAATTAATCAGAATCAATTTTCTGAAAAAAAAATAACAATGATGATAATTAATAAATCACCAGAGCCAAAAATATTCAATTAGAAACTTTTAAAGCGCTGTTGCCAGACAACAGCCAGAAAATTCATTCAAAATCTAATAACTGCACTTCAGAACAAGTGAAGCGTATACGCTCTTTCATATGCAACGAAAGAGTGTATGTGTTCATTTTAAATCCAATATCCACATCATTACCCTAACAAAAGTGTGTGATGTGCTCTAAAACTTCTTCTTCCTGTTGTACCTAATAAAGTGGCCAGAGCCTGAATCTGTAAAATCCTAGGAGCATATGTCTGCATCCATAATCCCATGGCTTCTCTCCTCACTGACAGCCTGTAGGTGAAGTTTAAATTAGAGCCCTACTAAATGTCCCAAAAAATTAAACTTTGCTTAAACAAATTAACAGTTTTGACACCATCGCTCTAAATCTCCGCTTCTGCTAAAACCCCAGTGGAGCCACATCCCTGGTTAAATTTAATCTTTAACTCAACAATTGAGCTGGAAAGGTCACCTTTCCTTTTTTTATCTTCTGCACCCCACAAAGAAGGAGAAGTACCAAGAGGGAAACCTTTGGCATTTTAGATTTACATAAAAAAATCAGGCTTTGGAAAGTGTCCTAAGAGTGTCTGGGATTTCTGCATCTCCTTGCTTCAAACAGCCTCTGGTACTGTAAGATTCTGGGACTGATTTGTATGCACAGTTCTTTTGCGGTGGTCTGCTCAGTGATTTATGATTATCTTTGAGCTAGGGGACTCCAAAGGCTGAGGAAAAAAACAAAAAACATTCAGTTTGAGGCCTCTCTGGAGAGTCCAATATGGATTTAGCCTTTTTTCTTTTTTTTTTCTGCAGATGGACCAAAGTTTTTGTTCACGTAAAAACTACGTTTTTCTTTTTTTTTTTTTTTTTAAACCAGGACAGTGTCTATACCCCACTGACAACAACTCAAACCCAGGAATGATTTGTTGGAGCGGAGCGAAGTTGATCTTTTAGAAAGTCAAATTAGCGTTAGCGTGAAGGACTTTCCTACGGCCGCTTTCAGAAGGTTCTCCTTAATCCTGCTCCTCAGGGCTCTCCATCCTCCGTACATAATTTAAATTATTGCATTACCTTCTCCAGAATGTTCACGGATGCCTATTAATCACAAATTCATTTAAGTCCGGTGTGTGGCTGCGGTGAAAGACCTAAAACATGCAGAAAGTGGGCCCTGAGGACCATCATTCAGAACATCTGAGCTAGAAAACAGATTAGACTGAAAATGCCAGAGGAAAGACGTTGCATAACTAGAAATCTGACTGCAAATTTATTACTAGAAATCTGTTAAAGCCGCATTTCAATCAGTGACATACAGGAGCTGTAGAAACGAGCAAAGTAGCTCTGCAGCTAGTAGAGATTATTGTAAAAAATAAATAAGTAAAATAACCCAAGCTGCTGAATACAATAAACACACAGAAACGATATATATATAAAAAAAACAATAAATAACATAAGACACTTAGCTGAGCTTGTGAGAAGGAGACAATAAGAGTTTGACAAAGATGTTGGAAAAACAAAGAATTCCATGTTTTCTTTTTAATTGAAATAAAATTTAAAGAAATAGTATATAAAGTGTGTGCGTGTGTATGTGTGTGTTTTAAAGAATGTGGGATGAGCGCAAAATGATTCAGCTAAGGTTTATCCAGTTGATTTATTGTGGTTTTAGTGCTTGCTTTTTCACAAAAATTCAGTTTGTGTCTTCACAAACTGAATTAAATTTTAATCTCAGTTTCAAATCTTTTTTTTTTTTTCAATGTTCCTCAGTCCCCAAGTGTTTTAGAAGTTGAAGTAGTAAAACAACTTGTTAATTTAATGCTGGTAGGAACCAAATATCAGCTTTAGCAGATGGTGTCTCCTGCTATGTTTTTCTGACAATAACAACAACATGACCCAATAGTCATTTGGGACACTTCCAGTCTGCCTGATATGTTTAAATGTCTATTTTGCTGATAGATGGTGTAATAGGGGCACAAGAACCAGGTAATTGTCCTACATGTTGAACAGTGCAACGTAAAAAAAAAAAAAGTAAATTATTCTATGACTTTCCCTTTTATTTATAGAAAGCATCATTTACACAGGATTAGGGTTGGTAAATATGCAAAGGCTTTATCATTACAGCCAAGTGTTAACAGGAACATAACAATGAATAAGTTCCTAACACACACACACTTTTGATATCTCTTCGAATGTGATTCAAAAAAATAAAAAATTAAATATATTTAATACAATAAACCCTTGGGAACAAAAAGTAGGAATATTAACTTAAATGGCAAAAAGTCAAAAATAAACAAGGGCGCAGAAAAATGTGGACATTTGTTAAAGATAAAGGCTGCAAAAGCTTTATACATTAAAACAACTTTCTGATCTCTTGAGTAAACACTTCCCACACTCAGCACTGACCCACTTAGCCCATTTTAGGTTCAATTCAATACTCAAAGCACACACACACACACACACACACACACACACACACACACACACACACACAAAAAATCCTGAAAATGAGACAATAATGAATGAAAATAAAAAGCCTCTCCCGCGTGTTCTCCATGCACTTCAATTTTCACTGCTCATTTCAAGAAAATAAATTAATACGATCTTCTGTAACTACATTCTCAGCAACACAGCCCCCTCTCTGACAGAGCTGCCCACATAACCACAATGATTCAGTCCATCAGCTGACAAACCTTCCAGCTAAATCTCATCCTGTCACCTGAATCACTGCAGTTTGTTCCGCTCTCATCTGTTTTACACAGAGAACTGCACCACATCAGCCCGAAAGGCTTCGCAAACGGTGCCTCGTCTGAAAATTACCTGACAGAGACGTGAAGTGGATGAATAGACGACAGCCCTGCTCATTTATGCCCGGATGGTACATCCTTGCTGGCTGCCAGCCTCTTCACTTGGCTGCATTTAGGTCTAACAGGAAAAACATTAGACTCCTCTTACTGCACGCTTTAATGGCATAGCTTTAGAGACGGCTTTGCACTTGGGCCCACTTCGAGCCGAAGCACACTTAAAAGCAGCGACATTATAATATAAAGCAAACTGAAGGTACTAGAAAGCACTTCTAACTGCATCACATCTGAAAAGTTTCTATTCGGGGTGGGGTTGGTTAGCTATAAGGTTTAAAATAACATTGAATCAATTGCTTCTGCTTTCACACTTCAAATAAGATTGAAGGCATGAGTCGCTATCAACGCATACCTAAGTTTAAAAAAAGATATAGTTTAAAAAAAACAAAACAAAATGTAAAGTCCTTTTAATGAGATATCAGAGAAAGTGTCAGAGTTACAACATTTTCTGCCCCTGATTTTTCCTATTGCTTAGCACTGCTGATCAGCTTGCTGAAAGAAGGCTCTTAAGATTTTAGGTTGTTTAGCTTTTTAAAAAACACAGTCAGTGAAGTTAAAGCAAATAAAAGAACAGCATTCATCGTTTCTTATTAACGACGTGCAGTTTTAGAGCTGCAGCTGGTAAAAATCAATGCTCTACTGTATATCAATTCAGCTACAGTAGGAACTTCTTTTTTCTTCATTATTTAAAAAAATAATAAATTTGATTATATTATTATATACAATGTCACATATAATGTCAATCCTGCACCAGTCTGAATTCAAGCAAGCACTTTATTGGGTAGCTGTCTTAAATGATTTAACAAGCTGTGTTTACCTAACTGAAAGTGATTATCAGTCAATAACAATGACCCGAATACAATAAGCAACAGATTTGTGTTGTTTCCACTTTGTAGAACAAATTGGAAGCAGAACCTGAAAGGTTCACATCAATTTGTTGAACTAGTTTGAACTTTAGCAAATCCCAGCTCCCACCTCCTCCAAAGGTAAAGGCGAAGCAACAATTTGAAGAAGCCAAAACACAAAGCGCTTTGTCTTATAGAAGGCGAAAACTTTGCTTTCCAGCTATGCACAAAACGTCTCTCTTGCAAGGACAACAACAACAACAACCCTCTGAGGTCTCATTTATGTGTGGACTGCTGGGTTTCTGCAAGGACTCCTCTCCGACAAGATTTCAGGAAAGGTGTTTTGCTCTGTTTATTTGCCTTGTTATCTTCCATTGCAGCTGTTCGGCAGTTTCAATACCCTGCTGGTTCCATCTACAGATTTTTTCCCCCCCATCTTTCAATGTTTCACACACTGACAAAAACAATTCCCTAGAATTTTGTAAAAGATCGGTGCTTCCGACATGCAGACATCTACACCACAGAGAAATCTGCATTCAGAAAACAAGAGCTAAGGTCCCGTTATGATCAATTTTCAGGCAGAAGTCAAACTGATGAATTAAAATATTTTATCACATCAATGAAACTCTAATAAGAGCCGCAGACTAAGCCTGGAGTATATTAGTCTCTTAGCTTTAATAAAATACAACCCAATTTGGAAGAAGTGTGGATTATAAGGAATCAGATGCTGTAATTAAACCGAAATATGTGATTGACTTATAGATACATCAATTAAATCTATTTTGCATAGAAGCTCAATATGTTTGTTTCAAATCGGCTCTTTCTAAAGCCATTAATACATCAGCTGCATTGAATGTGCATCATAACCTCACTCCCATTGGGCTTCGTTTAAAGATGTTCTGTCTTATGAGGCTCTGATGGGCTTTTCCAAGTAACTCCACCATGAGCCGTCCAACTTAACCCAGCGATGCTAATTGGGACTTTACAAGACAGAAGAGTCCCACCATGCAGCAGGGCAGAAAACATTTTTGCTTGTTGATGTCAACAGATCACATCACAGAGACAAAAGAGACAATTAGCTCTGCATCTTGTCCAAAAAGGCATCTGAAGAATATATGATTCTTTATTATGTCTGATCACCTTTCTGGTTGAATTTCCTGAAATTCAACCACAAATACATGCAGCTTTGCTGTCAAGTACTTTTTAAAACATCTTCATACAATGACACTGGTAACCAGCCCCTTACCTGCACTGTGGTTCTAAGGTTTGCTAAGTTTGTTTTTCCATAAAGCAGTGACTGAAGTCATATGAATAAATGGAAACTTGTTCTAAAAAAAAAATCACAGGGTTCCTTACCATGCTAGCGTCAATGATCTGTCCTTTCCCCGACTTTGTGCGCTCCAGCAGGGCTAAGATGATCCCCAGAGCACAAGTAAGACCACCACCAGCAAAATCTGCTACCAGATTCAAAGGCGCGTAGGGCTTCTCTCCACTCCGACCCAGCTGAGACAAAAGGCCTGTATGGACATTAAACAAACTCTTTAGAGAAAACCTACAGCACAATAATGACCAATTTAGTTCAGAAACCAGATACTGTTCAGAAGCTTTTTGTTTTTCACTGAACTGGAGGAATTCACTGCATGAATTGTTGCAAAAGAACCTTGACTGAGACTTGCTGCTCCTTATGCTGCGCTGCCATCGCACTGGTATAAGAGCCTTGAAGAATAATAAAAGCATAACTGTGTAGTTGCAAAAGGATTTTTCAAAGTTTCTTTGTAATATTTGCTGCTGCTTTGGATGCCACATAAGAAAGGCCATGCACAAAACACCAAACGGGATTTCTACGATGTCTTCAAGCCTAATCCTAATTTATTCTTAAAATATCATTTGAGCAGTCAGTTATTTGTGCTTTTATTCAAACTTGCTTGTTGTATTTTAAGATATGAATGAATTTTCATGTTACCAAAGATAATGGACCTATAAACGGGGTTCCAAAACGGCACTCCACTTCGGTTTGATCCCTAAATTGACCTTTTAGTCAGAGCTGAACTCAGTCTGTGTGCTACAAAATAGAGACAGGGCTGATGAACAACTGCAGTGTTCATCATTTGAAAGGGAAAGAAAAGCAGAGCTTTTAGCGCTGCAGCACAGAAACATCCACAGAGCTCATAATTATGTACTTGAGTGTGCAGAATGAGGATGAGCAACTTGTGATTTTGTGCTTATTGAAAGCATCTTAATTATAAGTGTTCTAACTTTAAATACATACAACTCATTTATGATACGAGGCATTTTTAATCATTTCAAACTCTACTAATTGTTTGGTAAAATAAACAGCATAATCTCTTTTTATTTAAAGAACACTACGACTTAAAATAACTCTGACCCTGATTTTTTTCCCCCCAGTTTTCATCTAATTTTGAATGATGGTAGGCATATTCTTAAAAACAGGCAACGAGATTCTTTTAAATAGTGTCACCGTTTTTAAATTATTTTATACGGTTTTATACTTGTGCATATGTATTAATTAATTCTATTTTGTAACCAGGTTGCTGTGTGTTGCAGACTTCTGCCCAGGTCCCTCTTGAAAATGAGATCTGGATCTCAACGGGGTTTACCTGGTTAAATAAAGGAAATTAAAAAAATAAAGAAAATTAAAAAAAAAATATTTGCTAGTATGTACGTCACTTCTCCAGGTAAAGTGGTTTCGCTGTCATTGTTTATCTTTTCTTTACGTATCTGTTACGGCCAGTGGCCTTTTTCTGTGTTTGTTTGTTTGTTTTCAGTGGCTAATTAGATTGACTCCACCTGGAAGTGGGTGCTGCCCTGCTCGTCCTGTCCTACATCCTGAGGCCTACCGTGATTGGGTCATCAATTGCCGGCTCCACCAATCACTGTTGAGGCCTCCCTTTAAGAACCAAGGACATCCTGGGAGAAGGTGCGGGTTTCTTGCCAACCGCCATTAAAATTCAAATAGAAGAAGAAGAAGAAGAAGAAGAAGAAGAAGAAGAAGAAGAAGAAGAAGAAGAAGAAGAAG
>NW_006800039.1:151798-182868 GCF_000485575.1 Poecilia formosa
GGCCCTCTTCTATTAGACCCTTTGATGTTACCAAGTACGTCTCTTTAGTACCTGAGTTTCGAGAGAGAGAGATTGATTCTTACTTCTCTGCTTTTGAGCGAATAGCACAGGCTTTACAGTGGCCAGCTGACGTTTGGTCTTTACTTTTACAGTGCAAAATCTATGGTAAAGCTCGAGAGGTTGTAGCCGCCCTTCCTCTTTCAGACACCCAAAAGTATGATGTGGTTAAAGCTGCCATTTTGAAAGCTTATGAGCTTGTTCCTGAGGCTTACCGGCAAAAATTTAGGTCTTTTAAGAAAAGCCCCTCTCAGACCCTTTTCTCTGGGAAGTCAAAGAGACTTCCCAGAGAAAAGGGAAGTCTCTTTGACCGTTGGTGTGCTTCAAGTAAGGTGACAAATTTTGATACTCTGAGAGAACTTGTTCTATTGGAAGAGTTCAAAAATTGTCTACCTGAACGTGTTGTTGTTCACTTGAATGAGCAAAAGGTAAACTCACTGTCTTCTGCTGCTGTGTTAGCTGATGAGTATGTGCTTACACATAAGTCTACCTTTCAGTCCGTGCTCAATAAAAGTATGTCTATAAAGTCAGCTGTTGAGCAACCAAAATCAACTCCTCAAAAGAATGACAAGGAGTGTTTCTACTGTCACAAAGCGGGTCATCTCATTGCTAATTGTTTAGCCTTGAAACGAAAAGAACAGAACACTTCACAGACCAAACCAAAGAGTGTGGGTTTAATTGAGAGAAAAGCTCATATTCTAGGAAAAACTGAATGTGGCTGCACTCCAGATCCATGTTTTGAACCTTTTTTGCTGACTGGATATGTTTCATTACCAGGAAAACTTGCAGATCCACATCCAGTTCGTATATTGCGAGACACTGGTGCCTCCCAATCTGTTATCTTAGCAGACTCCCTCCCCTTTTCTGAGATGTCTTCTTGTGGCTACAGTGTTGTACTGCAAGGACTTGAAATGGGTTATGGCCCCCGACCTGTACATCTGGTACATTTACAATCAAAACTGATTTCTGGTACTTTTCCTGTTGCTGTTTGTTCTGTGCTACCAGTTAAAGGCATTTCCCTTTTACTTGGTAATGATATTGCAGGTGGTAAAGTAACACGATCCCCGGAAGTATTAGATGTCCTCTGCTCCCTTCCTAAGGAGGAAGACGCAACACCGACTGCTGTCTCTACTTCCTGTGTGCTCACCAGGGCTCAAAAATTGAAGGAAACCCCAGAGGGAAATGTTGACGTGTCTGACAGTGTACTTATGTCAATCCTTTTAGATGAGAAAAAACCACAGCTTAAAACGCAGGTGCCTGCAGTCCACCAAGGGAAACCTGATGTGCTACAAGATGCTGTTGGTCATTCTTCTTCAATAACACGATCTCAGCCTTGTGCGGCCCAGAAGGTGGTTTCAGCACCAAAAAGGTGTTTCTCGAGTGTGGTAAGTGCTAACAAAGCCAGAGTTGAACCAGTGTCATTCTATGGTCGGTACTGCCACAGCTACCCCACCTCTCAGATTACTGGTAACACTGACAAGGTTACTCCTGTTCATCATTCCATTTTGTACCCAACTCCACTGCAACCAGACCCAGAAATGGTTAAGATGTGTTGGTGGAAAGTCAAAATAAAAGCCTTTCGCCATTTTTTTGGGATGACTAGTGTTTACAAGAATGTCTGTAGAATCTTAACTGTAGTCCTCCTTCTTACTATGCTGAACCTAAATGTAAACCTCAATTGGACTTCTGAGTATCAGCATTCGTTACGAAATGTTAAATCTCTTTTGTCTCATCCACCTGTCCTCTCTTCTCCAAACATGTCTAGGGCATTTAAAGTTGAGGTGGATGATAGTGCTGTGAGAGCGGGAGCTGTATTTTTACAGGAAGGTGATAACGGAGCTGATCATCCCGTCTGTTACTTTTCTTGTAAGTTTATAAGAAGTCAGTTCAAGTACCCCATCATTGAGAGAGAAACTCTGGCTTTGCTTTTAGTGCTTCAGCACCTTGAGGTCTACCTAAGATTTAGTCCTGTGTTACCATCAAATAAAATGGAACAGACAACTTCTTAGCAGATGCTTTATCTAGAGTGTAGCTTATATAGTTACCTTCGGTTGGGAATGTTCCTTCCAAACCCTTTTGTTTAGGATTTTAAGGGGGGAGGTGTTATGGCCAGTGGCCTTTTTCTGTGTTTGTTTTGTTTTCAGTGGCTAATTAGATTGACTCCACCTGGAAGTGGGTGCTGCCCTGCTTGTCCTGTCCTACATCCTGAGGCCTACCGTGATTGGGTCATCAATTGCCGGCTCCACCAATCACTGTTGAGGCCTCCCTTTAAGAACCAAGGACATCCTGGGAGAAGGCGCGGCTGTTTCCTTTTGTTTAGACAGCTTGCCACTTTGTTAGGTGTTTCACTGCTGTTTGTTTGCTCTGATAGCTCTGTTAACCCTTGTTAGCTCTTGTTAGCTTTGATAGCTCGTGTTACACTCGTTTTTTTTCCCTGTGAGGGATCTTTGAATCTCTGTTAGAGATTTGTAGTTTGTTTTGCGTACCCTGTTCTGAAAGTCTATTTTTGTTTGGTTAAGTTTTTGGTTTACAACTGATTGTTTGTGTAATTTGTTTTGTTTAGTACTTTTCTGTTGTAAGTCCCTACATTTTGACTATTGTTAATTTTTACCCTCTTTATTTTGTTAAACCTAACAATAAACCTCTAAATTGTTAAAACCTTACCACCTAGGTTTTTTTTTAATGTTACTTCCCTTTCCCCTGGCCGGGTCGTAACAGTATCTTTCCTCTGTGCTCATTCGAAGGTTGTTTAAAAGTTTCTGAAAAATGCTGCTGGGTCTCAACAGGTTGAATGCAGAGCATTTTTTCTCCAGATAAAACGATTAAAATCCTTCAACAGATTAACTCTTTTGGGTAACTTCCAGAAACAATAAAAAACATCTAAAACTAAAGTTTAAAGCACCTCCATATTTGCTGAGTTCTCTGGTAATGGTGTTTAAAATCCCTAAAACAAGCAGATTTGTTCTTTTTAAGCAGCGTGATTTTAGAAAAAGAATCTGGCCTCTAATTTGACAACATTCATTTAGAGTAGAAAAAAAAAACATTCCATTGATACTATTTAGTACAAACTTTCTTGCCTATAGCACCACACAGTGTTCACCCACAAAATGTTACAAGCTAAAAGTATGTAGGTAGAGGGATCTTTGATAATTCTTCGTTGCACACCCTTTGTAGTTCACCCAGAGTCCAAACTCTCCTTTTATGCTCTCAGCTCACCCTGCAAGTTTTCAGTGGGATTTATGCCTGAGGACTGACATGGCTATGGAGGAATGTTGAATTTGCATTTGATGAACCATTTCTGTGTTGGTTTGGCCATATGTTTGGAGCCTCCTAATCACCCTTTTTAATTTAATTTTCAGGATTATTTTATTACATTTGTATATAAGACAGATTTATATTTTAACAAGGTTTCAAGGGCTTTGGAAGGAGAAACAGACCCCCAGTATCAAACATCCTTTAATATCACAGTAGACATGAGGTGCTTTTCCACACTTTCGCCTTCTGTTAACACCAAGACTCACCAGGAGCGATTGTTGCTAAAAGCCCGACTGTTTGCCACCTGATCAAAGCGCTCAGTTCCAAAGCAAAATCCAAACAGAGTTTAGAAAGCTTCAAGTGCTTACGTTTGTGATGGTAGGACAGGATGGGGGTGGGGGGTATAGCTTTTTTCTGACATACCCCAAAGCCATTTGTTGAACTTCTCTTATTATCCTCTCAACTTTAACTGTTAGACTAAATCAGTCACAATAGTTCCAGTTGTTTATACTTTTCAATCATTGCTCTGACTGTAGATATTTTTATAAGCAGCTATTTTCTTCTAGTCACTTTCTTATTCATGGAGATCAAAATATACAGTATGCAGCAGTTGAAAGACTTGTTCTATTATACTTTACATTTCAAATAGTGGGTAACAGAACTGGGTCTCTGCATCATTTATAAGGAAGTCATAGAGAAGAAAATGACTCAATTGAATTTATGTGACATTACTCTGAGGATGACTACATTGTGGGTGGAAGAGCATCCAAGCTTCAAAGAAGAACTCTGAAGATCATCAGAAATCCTGCATTGTTCAATTCATATTCTGGCTCTTAATTAAGACTTCTGCAACAAACCAATATGACTATATATTGGTTTGGTAAGGTAACCCAACCAGTCCTTACCTGACATGGCGAGGTAGTTGATGTCATGTCCAGCTGCAGAAGCGTAACACCCACTCTGGCCATATCCCGTCAACCGGGCGTAGATCAGACGAGGATTTTCTGAAAGTAACTCACTTGGACCAAGGCCCAGTTTTTCCATAACACCTTAAAATGAGAAGAATAACAATTATTCATCGTTGGCTTCCTTACTGTGTTAGATTAAGCTCAATGGTTTTAAGACAAATTAGTAGTCACTTAAAAGTGTCCCCTCCCCATCTTTTTACAGATTCAGTTCTGACCTTTGCGATAGGGCTCGAGGACAACATCCGACTGAACGCAGAGCCGCCTGAGCAAAGCCACGCCCTCTGGCGTTTTCAGGTTGAGGGCAACGGACTGTTTGCCGCGACCTTGAGTGTCCACAGTTGAGAAAACCTTGGTGCGGTCCACACGGATCACCTTGGCTCCAAAGTCTGCCAGGATCATGCCACAGAACGGTGCAGGGGCCAGACCCGCCAACTCGATGACTTTCACTCCCAGCAGTGCCATGGGTTTATGACTGCCAAGCTTATCTAAACATGCAGATCTCAATTCATGTAAGATAATGCACGGGTTATTTTAGAATTAAAAACATGTCACAAGCAAGACACAATCAATGATATTGAACGTTTTTTTCACTAAGCCCATCATTATGTTCTCCTGTTTCCAAATAATGTAATTCAGGCTGTTTTTCAAAACGATTCAACAGGTACTTGGACAAAGAAACTAACTGACTCACTGAAAAATAGCCTAATTATGCAGAATGTTCTGGTGAGCATTCAACGGCACGATTTTGCCTTTCTCCTGAAATTACATGTTGATCTCATTAAATTCAGATTCAGAACCTTTTGCCATTGCAGCAAAATACATTATCTGACACTGCGTAACGCAGTCTTTTATGGTTAGTTGAAAATTATTGCATTTTTCTCTGCATTTCATCAATCAGTCAAATTTTGACAGCTCTGTACCACACTGACTAAGGCAGCATGGTACTGAGTCGCAAAAAAACAAACAAAATAATTTGCTTTCTTTAACACAACTGTGTATGCATATTGTCCAAACCCCCCCGAATATATTTACTTTGGTTTACTTATCCAATTACTGCAACTGTTCCACAGTTTAGGACTCTTTGCAACACAAGTTAGTATGTACAGCCCAGGATCGAGCAGGATCCTGTCCAGGAAAACTAGAAACCTTGCAGCAAAATAAGCACAAAAAACAACTGATTTGGTGATTATACCAATTTGTGAATACTTGAACTATTTTCAGTACAATGCAGGTACCATCCACTATTAAATGTTTCATACTGCTTTGACAGCTACTTTTCATTAAGCCCATATTTCTATATTGGAAATCTCTCTTCAATGAATCTATAATCTTAAGCATCATGTTTTCATTATATTAAAACTTTTTAAACAATTAATCTAATGTGTTTTACTTAATTAAGTTACTGAAAGAAATTTGCTTTGTTAAATATTCTAGTTTTTATTTATGACTGCAAAGACAAATCTACTTCATCACAGTGCTTATTTCCCTGTTTCCAGACGGATCTATTGAAACAGGATCTAGTAAATAATAAGCATCTCAAGTAAATAGGAGCTGTAATTTAAGCACAATTGCTTATTTACCTATAAAATAGCTACTAAGAAAAATAAACTGAGGTGAAATGACAATGTTGGAACAACAGGTGGGTATGACAAGGAGTTATGGCTTCTCAAAGGCAAGATAACCCGCATACGTGCAACAAAGTAAAATATAACGTAAGTGAAACAGTAGCTTTTATGTTACAATACCAAAACAACCAAAACAAGACATATATTTGCAGAATCTATTCATGCATGTGAACAAACATGCAAGTAACGTGTTTGAATAAAAGTTTATCAGCTCACCTCAGTCAGCTCAGAACTCCGAGGACAAACAGCTGGAGACTCGGCTCAAAATGAGCGGTTCCTTTATCTTTAGACTGAAGTTAGTCACACACAACAGATGGGTCACTGGCTAATGGGTTGACCTTAAATTCAAGTAAACTACGAGGCATACAAAACAGACAGTGTAGCCTATATAGTTCAGCAGGCATTCAATAATAATTCCAGATAGACATGCGTGGTTTAAGCATAAACTCCAGCCTCCGTGACTCCGTGACCGCTTCTGCGGTGTTGCTCAAAGATATGACGGGATGGAAGACTGGCGGAGGACGCAGGAGTTCACCCTGTCTTATGCGGGGAACGCTAACTCCTCCTGGTCGGGCAATTTTCAGGTTTCGCTGCGGTGCAAAGGTAACGAGATTCAAGAATAAACTTCCTGGTGGCGTCTGACGTCATCGCGTCGTTTTGCGATGGTCGTCTGGGAAACGACGTTTTTTTTTGTGTCCATTAAGTTGGACTGACTTATTTTGTTTAATCTATTCATAATTCATTAATTTTGATAAAACCAGGCATCATTATGAAGAAACTTGCTTTGTTCTTTTACACAATTAAAACATGACAAGTGTAGCTTTATCTTTATGTAGTTCTCCAGTAGAAGCTTATTTTCCTGCAAATGCACTTGCCGCCGACAGACTTTGTCACAACATGGTGTGAAAGCTGTGATGTTTTGAAAATCTTTTTGGTTAAAGCTTTGCACACCTAGAGCCTAGAATTATTACCCATTCTTCCTCAGAAACTATCTCGAGCTCAGTCAGATTGGATGTAAAGAATCTGTACAGCAGTTCTCAAGTCACAGATTGTCTTTGCCATGTAGGTGTTTGGTCTTTCTCCTGCTGGAAAGGGAACCTCCATCCAACCCTTTTGCTTCTTCAGAGATGCTTTCTTTCAAGTTTGCTTTGCATTTCAATCCATCTTCTCATTCATTCTGACCCATCTTTCTTGTTCTGCTGAAAATGACTCTTACCCACAGCATGATGATGTTGAGGAAGGTATTTTTCACGGTGGTGAGTGTTTGTTTGGTGTAGTGTTAGTTTTGCTCCATATATTGTGCATGTTGCCTAGAAAGTTCAGATTTGGCTTCATCTGTCTAGAGCAACTTCTTCTAATGTTTGATGCCCCAACATAATTTGTGGGTTAAGGTTTCCTTTCAAAATTTGCTTTGTAAAGGACAGATTTCTGGATCACATAACTAAATATTCTTAATGGAAAATGGAAATAATTTTCCATTTTCACAAATGCATCACAATTGCAATTGTGGTGCAATTGTCACTTTAAAGTTGCAACTTTGCCACATCTTTACCCCTGACCTTTCTGGTTTGTCCCTTGTTCTTGATGGTGCTGTTTGTTCAGTAATAATGACAAATCCCTGAGGCCTCAGATTCAGAGACTCAGTCAACATCAGAGAGGATAAGAGCTAGTCGCATCATAGAAATAGGATTACAAAATCAGCAAGACAGACAGCAAGCAGTTGGAGATCATTTACGTCAACATTCACATCAGAATCCTCACATACGTTCAATAGAGTGCAGCTAAAGGGCTGACAGGCTTTATCACAACATGAGGACCAAAACAGACCATGTTGTTAAAGGAAGGCACGGATCTTCTCTGACCCCTACCAAACAAGACATTTACTTTGAAATGGGTGTTGCAAAGTTTAGGTCATTGTCTTTTAGTTTTTTACTTTGCAATGTTGAAGGGCTCAGAGACAATGCAATCATGTTTTGGATGTCATAGGCCTGAATCTGAACTATGGCTGGCTTGATACAGGTCAATCTTTCAATTAGGAAAGATCTTTTAAAGGACCAATGGCTGCTTGTTTTTCTTTTCCCTGAAGAAGGAATATAATTAGAGAGCTCACTTGTTATGCCAGCCGACCTTAACTCCAATGAACCAAGATTAATTTAATGGGGACTGCAAAAGCAAGTAAACTGAGGAAGAAACTCATTTTAGGACCACTGGTCAACTGCGGAGTGGATTCTGATATAAACTTTAAGTTTTAACAACACAGTCCTTTATGGCCTGTCTGACAATGAAAACTGAATCAGCAAAAAATAGATTGGTGGCAGAAAATTCACTAAGGATTTCATCAAAAAGCTAGCAGAAAGAAATTCTGCTTGAAGAAAGTCCTTGTTCTCTGTCCAGCCAATTTAATGATTCAGCTGGAGGTACTTAACTAGTGCTCGTTCTCTGTTACACAGCCACAATCTAAATATGGTTGGAGAACTGCTGTGGATCTGAGAGCAGGGAAACAAAACTGCCAGTATGATTTGGCCCAATGATGCATTGAGTTTATGTAAGGACTCCTTCTGCCATCAGAAAATTGCTCATGTAGGTGTGAACAATTTTACCTATAACACCCTAAGAATAGGTCATGGCAGCGTCTAGCGGAAGAAACCGCAACCCACAATGACTGCAACAAATACTTATGGTATTCTAGTGTTACTTGAGATGCCAAAGTAGTTTCACACTGTGACAAAAACTTGTGGCATGTGGTTTCAGTGCCTGAGGCATTTCTATCCTCACAGGCTTTGCTTGTGATCAATAATTTTGATTTTGCACCTTGTTAATTTTTTAGTGCTGCCTCAAATTCTTGTTACATGTGCATGCCAATTTTTTCAACTTTTTCTGTAAGTAAGAAAACTGCTGAAACGTATTATTTTCATCCTTCACAATTAGGTACAAATTAAAAAGAAATACACTGAAGTTTACGGTTCTAATTTGACAAAGCTTATTAATGAAGTTCAAATGGGATTTAAAATATTTGCAAAATACTGTGTTGTTTCAGTGTTTTCAACAGGTATTGTTATAAAACCTAATCTCCTTGTCATTTAGTATCATAAGTTCAATAGCCAGGCAGATTACATTTTGAACAGCTGCTCTGCAGAAGAAATAATATATCCTTTCCGAGAGTATCCTTCAGGGTTTTAGGTGATTTCTGCTTCTTATTTTAAGAAATGTAGGGCAATAGGAAAGCCTTTTTGCAGAAATTTTCCTGCTAGCAAGTTCAAAGTCAAATCAAAAGCAGCCTTGCCATGAAAAGGCTGCATAGGCATTCTTAATTGAGTAGAAAATACTCTCAGCAACAAAAGAAAGTTCATCACGGTGTGACAAAAGGAACATGACAGAGACGCTCTTCAAAGGAACAGACTTTTGAGCTCATTTCTTCAGGTCATCAGCTTGAGAATTGTTGCTGCTGTGCTTTTACCGACTAACGTGTTAATGACGTCACTTATTTAATGCTTGGCATATGGGTGTACCATTTCGCTTTTTCACTCAGCAGTTGAAGATGTTATTAAATTATAAGTATTTGTACAGCAATTGTGGATTATTCCTTCTGTCTGAACTGGTGTAACTGAGTCTGACTTCTAGACCATTTTGCTCAAACTCACCTTAACTTCCTGACTGTTGTTGTTGTTGTTGTTGTTGTTGTTGTTGTTGTTTCAATATTTCCATGTAATGTTTTGTTGCTCATAGTACCATCTGTTTTGTATCACAATCTAACTGGGCTTTCCTGTGGCTTTTTTGTTTTTGTCAAAGTAAAGAAAACAGCCTAATTTTTTTTTAACTTTTATTCATTTGAAACACAGATCAAACATGACTCATAGTTATAAGGAGAAAAAAAGTCTATTAGGGCCTATTAATTCGTCTCTCTTATTGCTGTTTATGCACTTGAATAAAGTAAATGTTTCATTTTGCTGAATGTTAAGTGTTTTCAAAATGACCATTTTCAAATGTAATTGTATAAATATACCCTTTTCAATTATTTTTCTTTAACTGCAATTTAGAAAATTCAAGGATGTGCTTGACAAATTATCTTCTGCAAGTTTAATAATTCCTGACACTGGATGTTTTTTTTATATTAGACATTCCCTTTAAGTTCAATTTAGAGCTGATTGAAAAATTTGTCATGTTTATCTTACAGTGTTTTTCCAAGTAGTCACACAGTACACCTAAAAATGATAAAAAAAAATTATTAAAAACTTTAATCAGAAACTTTTAAGTAGCTTGTGTAAAACTAAAAAAATAAATAAAGCTTACAATTCAACCCCAAATTGATTCACTAACCTTTTTGCTGCAAAATTAAAATACCTTCAGGCTTTAAAAACTGCTGGCAGATTTTTTTAGTTGCAGTCGGTCGCTTGATCCCATGAACCAGAAAGGAAGCTACTGAATAAGTCCAAAAATCTACATGAATCCAACACATTTCGAACACTGAGAGATTATGAATAGTTTCTGCCAAGTTACTGTGTCTTTTCCTGTTAAAATCACAATCATCAGTGGGAATAATGAAGATTTTACCTGATAGACTAAAGTGATTTATTGTTACAAAAGAATAACAATAGCAGAATAAAAAAAAGAAGAAATGTATCTTGCAAAATTTTACACAAACCTATAAATCTGTTGCATATGGTGTGGATTATGATTATGTCTCCTTTACTCTGGTACACTCTAAAAGAAATGTCTCTAATTTACAGTAAAATACTGGCAGCTGTGGTTACGAGGATTTTATCGTATTTATACAGTGTAGATCAAATTAAAATCTGGTTCAAGCTTTTGCCTTCATAGGTCATGGAGTCTTCCTGTGTGTCATTTTTTGACAGTATAAATGTAGCTGTTCTATGAAGGCCTCGGATGTTTGTTGAAGAGCATCAGAAAACAAACAGCATCACAAAGTTCAAAGATAAAGTTGTGAAGAAGTTTTAGGCAAAGTTAGGTTATGAACCAATATCCCCAACTTTAAAAAAATCCCCAGTAAACCTTATCAATTTGAATAGCTTCTATATTAAACCTAAAACAAAAGCTACATCTGTTTTGTTCTAACTTAAAGTTTTTGAGCTAAATAAATTGGATTGTTTTATTTTTGCTTTTCTGTGCTTGTATATTCTTCAGACATAGCTGAAATTTTGCTCCCAGAAATGTAGACAACTACAGTGCAGCAGAGTAGCAGAAAACCTCAACAATATGACAACCTTGAATTGAAATGTCACCTTGTGCCAGCAGACGTGGACTGATGGTTTATGTACGATTTCAGTGGCTCGGTTTGCAAAGGTCACCTTACCTTGACTGTCAGATTTTGTGCAAACCCAGATGTGAGATTTTTATTTATTTATTTATTTATTTATTTATTTATTTATTTATTTATTTATTTATTTATTTATTTATTTATTATTTGTGCAACATTTTCTACCAGAAAGAAGAGAGATGCAGGAGACAAGGTAAAAGAGGCGTCTTCATTTCTGGGACAATCTTGATTTGTAAAGGCAATGTAATTTAGACTCATTCAGCTCATACATAAGACATAATTACAGCTTTCAACTGAACTTTTTCATATTCGTCACCGTGTTCACACCTCACAGAGCTGCTCAGCAAAGCACTGCCATCTGCTACGTGAAAAAACAGTTTGAAAAGGGGAAAATTAGACAAAAAAAGAAAGTGATGAATGCACAAGTATGAGGAAAATATTTGATGTTATTTATCCTGTTGGATTACTGCACCTGTCTGTAAAAATGGAAGTCATTTCGAACTTGAAGATATCTAAAAAAAAACAATGGAATTGCTGATTATTAATCATATGTTTATTTCAATATTTATGTATTTTATAGCTTTAAGTTACGTTTGTTCAGCAATGATAATGACACACATTGTCATTTCTTCTTTATAGAGACAAATTGTTGTCAAATTAACTTCCGATTCCATCATTTATTTGTTTCGTCTGACTGGCTCTAATGTTTGATTTTGTTTATCAGCCTCCCTGCTGAGACTGATCAAGACTGAAAGAAACTGATTTGAATAAAAATCCCAACAAATGATTGCAGAGGGGTTCAGGCAGTTAAACTGTAGCAATGGCTCCAGCAATAATAATAATAATAATAATAATAATAATAATAATAATAATAATAATAATAATAATAATAATAATAATAATGCCAAAAGATGGTAAGATAAAGTGAAAGTGAGAGGGCTGGACTATTCCCACACCTGGAAAGATAATAAGATGATGAGAGAAAAAGTTTTCGAATGTTAGGAAGGAGAAAAACTTGAGATCTTTGGTGAAAAATGCCAATATTGCCAAGAAACACAAGGGAAGTGAAAAATCTTTGAATGCCACTGGAGCCTTGACTCAATGACAATAACAGCAAAGAAGCATTATGGAAAATCCTTTGCTAAACAGCCTTTTCTGCAGGCATCAGGTCCACGAGGATTCCCACGTTGAATCAATACATCCCAAGCATTGTTGGGGTCTCTTGAATCTTTTATGTCTCTGTTCCTGAGCTGCTGCTGAATGTGTTCAGTGCATTTGCAGTTGAAACTTTCAAGTGGAAATTATTTCAGTCAGGCTCCATGTACAGTAAAGATTGATAAATCTTGGTATTGATTTATCTGCAGGGAGCCTGCAACACTCCAATGCACAGAGGAGAACATTCTCCTCTGCTGCAAGGAAGAATTGTCATCATGAATTTGGCAAACGCCACGCTTGAACTTTTATTTTTTGTAAAGAGAATGTGACACATTAAGAGCACACTAAGTTCAATTAATTAAACAAAATAATATCCCACCGTTCTCTTGCTTATCTTTATACCACTTAGTTCTGGGTGCATGGAAATGTCACAAATACTAATGCATTGTGTCATTCATTTTTTTCCTGCTAGGATTCATTAGAAGAGTTTTTTTTTCAGGTTCAAATCCTTGTATAGAAAACAACTTTAAATGTCAAAACCATGAATTGCTTTGAATTTATAGTGGATTTTTACCATTCATTCAAAATAAAATATAACACTAATATTATATCGACTTAAGTAAAGTCATGTAAACATAATAAATTAATCAATCAATCAATCAATCAATCAATCAATCAATCAATCAAATTTTATTTGTATAGCACATTTCAGCAGCAATGCATTTCAAAGTGCTTTACATAATTAAAATAAAAACAGCATGTGACATTGAATAAACAATGAGAAAGAGAGACATTTTCAGAAAAAGAAATAGTGAGAAAGAGAAATAAAAAGAAATTAAAGTAAAGATAAAGAGATTTAGAAATAAAAAATAAGACAAAATAAAAAATAAAATAAAATAAAATAAAAAATAAAAACATTATCCACATGAGGACTTGCCCTTATGGGATCTCCTCCAAAATAAGAGGCTCTACAAGCCTTTCCTTCTGTAGGACTTTAGTCAAACCGCCATTTGACAAGGACTCAAACCTTTAAAACTTCTTTACATAAAGAGATAAAAAACAAAGATAAAAAGTAAAGATAAAAATATTAAAAACATTAAAAACATCAAAAACATTGAAGACATCAAAACCCACACTCTAATCCTAATTTAGCCATAAGCAACTATTAACAGGTGGGTTTTAAGTTGAGATTTAAAGGCACCCAGTGTTTCAGCTGTTTTACAGTTTTCTGGAAGTTTATTCCAAATCTGTGGTGCATAGAAACTGAATGCTGCTTCTCCTTGTTTGGTTCTGGTTCTGGGGATGCAGAGCAGACCAGAACCAGAAGAACTGAGGGGTCTAGATGGTTGGTACAGCAATAACAGATCTTTAATGTATTGTGGTGCTAAACCGTTCAGTGATTTATAAACTAACAACAGTATTTTAAAGTCTATTCTCTGAGCTACAGGGAGCCAGTGTAGGGACTTTAAAACTGGTGTTATGTGCTCTATCTTCCTGGTTTTAGTGAGAACGCGAGCAGCAGCGTTCTGGATCAGCTGCAGCTGGAGGATTGATTTATTAGTCAGACCTGTGAAGACGCTGTTGCAGTAATCAATGCGGCTAAAGATAAACGCATGGATGAGTTTCTCTAGATCGTGCTGAGACATTAGTCCTCTAATTTATAAGCAAACTAAATAAATAATATTTAATATTGAATATTTATTATTCAGGTTCTCTTTTAAAATTCTTACTGTTTTTTTTTAATGAAGCCATGTTTTTTGTGTTTATTTTTGTCTTATTCCGAGATATTTCACACTTGTCTGTTATTCCCGGGTGTGCTTATAAAGTTTTGAATTGATCTGTGTCATTGTTTAGTTTTCCCTCATCTTCTTTGTCCTATACTCTCCTCCTCGGATCTATTCATTCTGTTGATTATTCTCACCTAATCCTGATTCTAGTAATAAACTTCGGTTTCTATCATTCATGTCCAGATGCTTCCATTTCTACATCTCTCTCTAGTAGTTTATTTGTTTGTTTGTTTGTTTGTTTGTTTGTTTGTTTGTTTGTTTGTTTGTTTTGCAATGCCCGTTTCAAGCTGTTTTGCAGTGAAGCTTCATGAAGCATTAAAATAACTCTGATCGTTGGGGCGATTCATGTCTCGAGGACCTGAAACCTTTTAAATTAATTTGGTAAAGTGTGCTTGAGGAGATTACAGCAACACCTTGTAAGGAATTTCCCCCAGAGGGGGCGCCAAACCACAACCTGCCCGAGAGCGCCACACTTAGTTTAAGGGTGTCTGTAGAAAAAAAATGCAATTGCAACTCATCAAAAACGCTGCTGCCAAGGAAAATGAACCAGAGAGGTGCAGAAACTGTTGGTTCCTTTAAATCAACATTGAAAGCATGTTTGGGTGCAGTAGCTTTGAAGCAAAAACAGTGAAGTTTGTTCTATGCCTTTAATATTTGCATTTCTACATCTGTTTCTCTATGAAATGCTTTTATGCTCATACTTTGTTATTTTCTTTAGATATCCTGTAAAATACTTTGAATTGTACATGCATAGTGCTGTGTACATAAACTATCCTGGCCTTAAGTTCATTACAATAAGAGCCATCCTTTAAGTAAATAACTTCTATCATGCTTCTGTTTCTCCTCTTTTCAAAAACTCATCTGTTCCCATCCACTGTCCATCTTTAATAACAGAAATGAGTATCCATGTTGACCTGAACACGGTGAGTCATCACATGCTGAACTTAACGGTACAGTTGAATGTTTATTAACAGTTTTACCTCTGTAAACTTGCTTATGTGACGTCTTTGCTCAATTTGTGTATGACTAGTTTCATGTAAAATGCATTTCCCTTTATCCAGCTTCCTCTGTTGGCATTTTATTGAGGATGATTGTAGTTGCACTTTGTGCTTCTCATGTATTAGCATAAAATTTCATCTCGGTGATAAATGGTGGCTCTCAGAACACATTCCTGTGTAATCGACTCTCTCATTTGGCTTTGGAAACCGATACACCATGAGTCATAATAAGACCAGACAGAAAAATTTTGAATCGTCTCATAGCTTAGACCATTACTGGTTCAAATGTCCCTCAAATATTCATGTGTTACTCTGCTATCACCTCTGGCTGCTTGGGGAAATTTAAATAATGCATCAGATGCCCTCCTCCAACTATTATCATCTTCATTTCATGTTGTTAGCTTTGGGTGCTTCCCATAGTTTGATTAGCTATTTCACATCCTCTATTTAACCTGCTAGGAATGACAGAACTACCAAACCAAAGAAAGAAAAGCATGATTAAATTAACAACTCTAAAAAGCCCCTTATGTCTTCACTACTGCACTGCATTTCGCTTATAATGATTCACTCCAGGTGCTTAAACTCATCAACCTGTAAAACCTCTACTGAAGCAGATTCATTGTCCTTCCCGTCTCTCTAATTCACACTCATGTTCTGTTTTGCTTCTGCCGTCTCTTGTGTTTGTGTTTCAGGGACATTTCCAGGCTCTCTAACCTACTACAAGCACGTTAGACAGAGTGTGGAATATAAATTTTACATTAAATATCACAAAATTAATTTAATTTAACTAGCATCACTGAGGAAACTGCTACTTGGTCTTGTCTTCTTAATTATTTGCAGTAATATGAAACCAGTCAGAGTCCTTGTTTGTGCTCACAGTCTTGCTGAATAAAGCTGATTCTAATTACTAAGCTGCTCACAGATTCCTGCATTCATCTGATATCTCGGCTGTTTTGGTCTGCATTTTCCCTGGCCCTGTTTCCCTCCCAACAGTTTTCTGAAGATGTCTGTGATGTTGCTGCTGTAAGTTAAAACTTGTTTTGTGATCTCTGTTACATCAACATGACCATTAGTTTTCCGTATAAAGCCCCTATGTGCCGAACTGTTTATTTTCTTCTGTGCTTGTCAGTCTTATGCGCAAAAAAAATGATGCAAGGCAACTCATCTTTAAAAAATGGAGCTGTCAACGCCATCAAAGAATGCCCAGAAAAAAATATTTTTGTGTTTCCTCATAATGAAACATCATCCTGTGTATAGGCTGCTGTATAAATAAATCCTTTTAGGTACAGTGTTGCATTTTTTAGCGGATTTATCTGCTTGTTTCTAGCATTTCTTTTATTCATTCTCTTTGTACGTCAACAAAACACTTTAAAGTTACATTTTCTAAAAAATGACTGTCCACCTAAACTGGACAGTTTGGTAATGACATTACCACACTAAATTTTTTGAGGATTTTTTAAAAGATTTTTTTTTCTTAAAAAATCCTCAGAAAAGCAAGTCAGAGAGTACACCGAAATTAATGGAGGTAAAGCTAAATAAGAACTTAAAAGTTGCTCTTCACAGATGACTGAACTTTAACTATTTTAATTATTTTTTTTTTTTTTAGGTTTTAGGCGTGCAAAACAGGCCAAGACATTCTGCCCAAATTTCCAGGTGAAGTGTTGAGAACGATGGTTCTACAAACAAAGACTGAATGTCAAATATAAGCTGCATTTTTCAGATCATTACCATGTACCATATTCCTTCCACTTCACAAGTATGCACTATTTTGTTTTGGTTTATCATGTAAAATTCAAACATAATACACAAAAGTTCATGGTTGTAATGTGACAAGATGTGAAATGGTTTAACAACTTGGTCTAAAAACTTTTGCAAGGCACTGTACTGTCCATGTATTTAGATCAAAGTACAAAAAAGAGACATTATACACAGGAAATGAACAAAAATACTTTTCTGATTGGAACATAAACCCTGCTGTGAAATGGCCACAACTCCTCTAAAGCATTTCTTTCATCTGTGCAGTTTCCTGCTCATGGACAAAGTTTAGAAACTAAAAGTAGGACGATTTTTACAAGCTATGCAATTCAACTTCAGAGTCACATTTTAGAGTAGATATCTTTATGTAGAAACCTTTTTTTTTTTTTTTTGACTTTTTGACCAGATTGTGCATTGCATAGACGGATATAGTGTCATCTTTCCTCCTATCATATTTTACTTAAGGGAAAGATTCCAAATTTGTTCCAAGTAAAATTAATTCATTTTTATAAAACTTTGTTCACAGATTTACTAGTATTACTCTCATTTCAATTGTTAATTATTCAGAAAGCTAAAGCTTTAAACTTTAAATAAATCATGAAAGAACACCTGCCATTAGATGTGCATTTGGAAATTAAATGGACCTGAAGGTCCATTCATAATCCTTGGCAAATGTATAGCTTTTAAATAATTATAACTTTGTGACCTGAAAATGCATTTCTGTAGAATAGCTCTTGAATAGCTCAGGCCAAATATGTGTAAACAGTAGGTCAGTCTGCTCTGACATAAAGAGCAATTTTGGGTTTTTGCTGCACATAAGAGAAAAGATTGGTTGGTACTCTGGGCCATACATAAAAAGACTAAGTAGCATTTAGCCACCTGAAATGAGTTGGGATTTTGGGGGGATATTTGAATCATTACTGTTCAAACTTTACCGTTAATTACATAAAGTTACCTAATTTTTAAAGTGCAATCAGTAATACTTTTATAACAAATTTATATCAGTAATGATTTCTTGGTTAATGTCAAGTTGTCATAACAAAGACATTTTGAATAATGTCAACTTTGTATTAAAAGTGTCATAATTTACCGAATGACGCTTTATGACAACAGTCATAAATATTCATGAAGGCTTATTCATGTTCATGACAGAAGTTATGTCATGTTTATGACAGTGTCATGACAGTCTTATTCAACCCCCTTCAAATAAAGTGTTACCGGTATTTCTTTAGCTGATTTGTCAAACTAAGCAAAAATAAATTCTGGATTTTATTCAGCTGGATGCTCAAACTTGTGGGAACCTTGATACTTTATAAGAAGCTTTGTGATTAGAGGGGCTCTTTGGATTTGAAGCACTGAATGGCAGATAGCATGCTTTACTCAGGGCAATTTTGTGAAAGTTGTTTGTCCAAGAAACACACTGGTAGCAGCGAAGTTACACAGGATATGTATTTACTTATTTTGCTCTGTACAATGTTTTGCCCTTTAGCAGCAGCACAAAAGCAAAGAATGGAGCAAAACCGAGCTACATACTCTCCTCCCTGTTTAGTGGCGGACTTTAGTCATGGCCGTTTTTCAGTGATGGCAGTTTACCAAAGCTGCACAAAGATGATGGAAACACCCCGCTGTTAGTCCACAGATCTTTGTTGCCCTCTGTTGGTCATGATGAATCAAGCGTTTTATTCCAGAGGACACCTGCCTAGACATTGTTTCTACCAAAGTGAAAAAAGAAATAGCAGGACCTGTGGTGATGAAACCACAGCAAATTATCTCTGAAACAGCTTAAGGTGCTAGGAAGAACTTCAAAGCTTCCTGTTAAGTACCTTTGTGGTACTAAATAGATTTTTAATGCTTGGATTAAGCTTGGACTTTTATTTTTTTTCCTCTGATGAAAGGTAGCATGGGGTGTCTTCAGGAATCATGCAGCTTATCTTCACAATAAGGTGAAATTAAACAAGAAAATTGTTTTTTCCTTATTTGGATTATTGATTTTTTTTCCCCTTTTCTCCATAAAAACAGTCTAAAAAGGATTCACTCCTAACATTTCTTTGACTACATGGAATATAGTGATTAACATTTGCCACAACAAGCCGTTTTCCACAATAAACAAGGTGATCTGCTCAGATGCGATTAAAAGAATTACTTTTGGCCAGCATGTACAGCTAACACTGCACATCGTCTTGAATAAACATTCCAGAGTACATTTTCATAATATAATCTTTTTTACATCGAAAATTCGACTTGATTCTGAACGATGTAGAAAAAAATGGTTAGCCAATGCCTGCATCTCACCGAACGTATGCCAAATTAATCTTTTTATGGCATTGTGGCTTTTGTGCTCTAAACTCAGTGCTGTGAAAATTATTCATAAATGTTCAGACAGACAACTATCAGACAGGAACCCTGCAGAGATAAAGAGATAAACGCAGTTCTGGCAAAAGTGGTGAGGACTGTTCATTCCAAGGACAAACTGTCCCAGGTCAGAACCATTGTGTTAGGTTGTAGCAGTCTACCCTTCAAATGGCTCTCATTGTTTTTCACATAAGGAGTTTAGATTATTACAGTTCCAATTATCTGCTACCATGACTACAAACAGATTTTTTTTTTTACATCAGTGCAAATATTGATGACATAATCTCATACATGTCAGAAGACACAGGTGCTGTGTTTGTTGCGAGCGTGGAATAAAAGACTAAAGAAAAACACAAGTTTTTGTCTCGAAAAATGCCAAAACACAAAGGCACCTGGTCAGTTCAAGCATTTTACAAGTTATACACCCTTCTAGTATTTATATGTTATCACCTTATGTCTGATGAATTTCATCATGGCTAGGTGTATACTGATGACTATTGTTTCAAATTGGCTCACACCACACTTAACCGCCCCAGAGAGATCGCTCCTGGATGTCTGCATTTCTCATTAAATGTGTTCAAAGGTTTGTTGCGTGTAGGTAGGACGTATTGTTTCTCTACCTGCTATAAAAGTTGTTATCTGATTACATAAATCTCATATTAGGGATATTATTAGTAACAACGACAACAGGAGTACACTCGTGTGTTTACAGTCTGACTTTTATTTGTGGCTGGAAAGTAGCTTGGTCTGGAGTTCACAACCCGAGGCCTTTTTCCCTCCTTACACGTTAATACATCCCTCTTTGCACCTACGCCATTCAAAACATATTACACATATCTCACATCAGTTTATTTTCTCTTGTTGTTTAAACATTTTTGATGATTTATGGAGATATTTAATTGCAAAATGCTTGACTGCCGAGGAAAACTTAAAATTGTTTTCTTAGAATTTTATATTAATCTCTACTGCTAGAAACTGCTGGAAACTGATTCTGATCCAAGATTGGGTCCCTTTGATTAAATATGGCAAATTATAATCCTTGATCAGAACAATATAAATGAGTGTCCTTCTATAGATGGATTTTTTTGTTTTTTTACTGAAGTTATAAAATGACAGAAAACACAGAAAAATACTGAAAATGAATGGATTCTCAGTACTGAAGGTAAACATTACAAAACACAAACTGATGCAGGATGAAAACGACCAGCATTCAGAGAGAAATCAGTTCGTGTTTTTTCATACAGATGTGTTTCCATATTGAGTAATTTAGTTGTTGAATGACTTATTTCATTATCACAGTATAACATGTTTGAAGTGTTTATTGGATGTTTATGATGGCTTATAGTTAATGAAAACCTAAAATTAAGTTTTCCCACAATCCAACCACATCTCCAGCTATCTGTTTTTACACTTCTTTTCCTATAACACTTTTTACTTTCATTCAGGCATCCTTTAATATTCTTGGATGTTACTCTCTGTAACCAGCTTATTTAGCAATTACCTTTTGTGAAGAAGTCAAAACTTAATATTTCTGTTTTAAAAACTAACATAGCTTTTTTAAATATATATCTTTATTCTGTTTGTTTTCATGTCTATTATCCAATTTACAGCCATTACAACTCTCCTTTTATTTTATTTTATTTTATTTATTTATTTATTTTACTGAATGACATGGTGGTACTCATGCTAGAAAATCAAATCAGGTTGCTAACTTAGTTTCAACCTCCAGGCTGTGTTTTTGTATCCTTTGCTTGTGTCTAGTATGCAGTTCTGAAATAAAAAAATAAAAAAATCTTAGCCTGAGCTGGCATTGATGGTCATTCCACAGCTCGACATGGAAATAACCGCATGCTCGCACATTTAATGAGGTCATCAGTCTTTAAATATAGTTTTTTCGTGTCAGCGAGTGTCAAACATTGAACAACCTAAGCTTTGACGTGCAAGTGCTTTATTCCACTTTACAGTTCCAGCTGCTTCGCTGTCTTTCTCTGTCAGCGGGATTTAAAGTTACATTTTGAAGTTCCACCAAGCTTACACAGGCTGCTGAAATGGGTGCTGCAGTTGGTGTTTAATAAATTGCTTGATATTTAAACTTATTAGTGTTTGAAGCAGTACTTCTAAATCAGTGTGCAAACAAAAAATGCTACTATTTCTGCATGATAGCTTCTTTGAACATGGACTTTGGATCATGTGAAAGGAAGGCAACCATTACAACCCTCATATCTATTTTTAGCCTGGGCTGCGCACACCTGTTTTTCCACACTAAAACAAATTCATTATATGTCATGTGAAAACATAAAGCATCACTATATACTGATAGACTTTCTAGAATATCTTGACATGAAACAAATTCAGATGCTTCGAATGCCTAAAAAGACATTTTCAAAAATGTGCAAAAAATAAACCTAATCAGGATTGTTTTATGTAATGTACAGTGGCTGTGCTCTGTTAACTTTCTTTCATCTAATGGTTGAATTAATGCCAGCCAAGGTCTTGTTTTAGCAGTATAATTCTTAGAACTGTCAAGTAAAGAAGTCTGAAAGGCAGAAATAAATTATTACAACTGCATTCAGACGCAGCAACGTTTTAAGAAATAAATTAGGCTTAACAACACAAATCAGGTCTTCTTTTCCTAAACTTGTCAGCTTGAATTACAACACGATTGGATTGGGCTTGGTGCTTTAAAATAGCCTAAACAGAGACAATGCCAGGATGTCAGGTGACGTTCATTTATGTCTTTAACAGGGAACAACTTCAACCAGTCCTGGAGTGAGAGGGAGAAATGCTGTTTTGGACCCCAAAGGAATGAAAAGTTTCAGCTGTAGACCTTTAAACAATTTACTCAAGGTCACCATGAGATGTTCCTGTGGCTATGACAGCAACGGTGGAAAACGTAATTATTCTTCAGAATTGGGATTTTATGTTGTAGCCTCATGCAAAGTAGTGGATACATTCTCAGATGAGTTGAGTGTGTTTCTATTCAGACCCTAATTCACATTCAGTGCAAACATTTGACATCAGAAGTCAAATAAGTATTATATACAGTCTATTTCTGTGTAATTTATTCCAGTAAATCTACAGCTGTAGCTGTAATGATGGATTTAATTATGTGGACAGAGGAACATTTTGTATGTACATTTTGTTTACATACTTACATAGCAAAATACCTACATTGCAAATCAATGGGTCCAGATAATGGGTTAATAAAAGTATTACGCAAAAATGCTTCAAACCCAAAATTAGAAATAACCTTTGAAATTTTGGTCACATGTTTTCTATTCTGATATCAGTGGAAGAGGACATTAGTAAGCCTTTTGTCATTGCTCAATTTAGCTTAGGGTTAAGACTATTTACTTTTATACTTATCGGCCAGAATCCATGTGGTTGGCCCATTGCACACTTTTGAATCCATAAACCATGTGTTATCCACACGTAAAACCCCTTTATAGTTCAAAAAACCTTGTAATATTGTCGTTAGTATGGGAGCCATATGCAACAACCAACATTTGTGGTACTTATGCACAGCAAAACAGGTAGGTACTTAATTTGTTTCACTTGGGATTGGAAGGATAAAAAGTTTCCAAGTTGTACTTTTTACATTTTTCTATACAAATAAAAAAAATCTGTACATTAATTTGTCCATCCCTTTATTTTTACTAGTACAATTCTAATTAGAAGTGTTGCCTCATATGTTTCCACAGTAAGTTAAACTGTTAGGCTGGGGGAGAAAAAAAATCTTCCTTCGGAGAAAAATAACTTGCCCAGGTCAAAAACAATGCATTGCACGCAGATTTATCATTATTATTATTATTATTATTATTATTATTATTATTATTATTATTATTATTATCATTTTAGTTTATTTTTTTCTAAAAAAGATGCATGAAAAGAAATCTCCTCGAAAAATGGAAAGACTCAAGAGAACACATTAAACTTCAGTTCAGTTGAATAATAAATCTTTAACCATTCATATAAAGAGGAAATGTCGGCGAGACCATAACACAGGGTAAGAGAAGGTTGATTCAAGAGCAACAAAAAAGGGCAATCATTAACCTTTAAGTCAATAAACAGCAACTGAACATCAGCAGTAGGTGTTCAGATGTGTCTCCTGCGGAAACACTGATGAATATTTCCATTCTTTCAGTCTCAAAACGAAATTGAGCCCAGAGTCGCCGACAGTTATGAGCCTGATCATGTTTCATATGAAACACCGACACAGAAGGGAGGAAGTGGTGCCGGTTTCCTCTTCAGCTGCGTGACTGAATATAAACTGTACAGCCGCAGGCTTCAGATAGGGGGCGGGAGTACAGTAGCTGCTCACACAAAGCTTTGACTCTTTGACCCCTATTTGAAAGGACTAATCTGGCACTCAGACACAGATGATGGATGTTTCTGTCTGGGAGTAAATATCAGCAATTCAAATGTAACGTTTCCACAATGCACTGTTTTGAGTCACAAACCTTTCCTCAGCTACAAAGTTTGTCATACATTAAATAGCAACAAGGTTTCTGTTAGTAAAGGGGACTCACCCACAGCAATTGTATAATATGTATCAAAGAAAACACAGCTATGAAAAAAAAAATCTTTCCATTCTTGATTAAATAAAATTTAAGCAATGTTTAATAGTTTTCACAGAGGCTGAAATATGTTGCAAAGCTGTAATAAACCTTTGCCTTGTTTGTAAGAGGGCAAAAGGTCAACAGTGACATGCCATGTGGGAGTGGACGCTGACATTTGTCCCCATTAACTTGCATCTGTGAGTGGAAGCTGGATTGTTGGCTTCAAGGAAGTAAATACAATTCAGGGTTCACTTCCAATTCATAATTATGTGCTGCTATGTACTTGCCTTTCAAAAACAAGCCCCAATTAAAACATGGAAAGGTTTAAGGGAAATTAACACAGATACCTCCAGAAACACCTCAAGCTAAAAGAGCACAAAACCTCTATGAGGATTTAGCAGGAGAGACATCCATTTATCAGAGAGAGTCGCTCATTTCATAATTTACAGTTATTACTGAGATGGGCTGTCTTAAATTCATCCGAAATCTCTTTTTCAGCTAGAGAAAGAACCTGTGGCTTCAAAAGGTTCCATTTCGCACTTGCGAAAGACATTTCCTCCTACACAGAAAGTGGAAGTTGCTCAAACCAAATCTGTCTTTATTTGCAGGAAGTTGTTTTCTGGGAGGACAAGACGACCTTTACCACGCCGACTAAATTCATACTTGCAACAGTATGAACTTGCAAAAGACATCTGAAAAGCAGAAAGATGCAAAACACCTTGTTACAGAAACTTTTGTTTTCATGTGTTCTGTGGTTAAAGTAAAGTTACTTTGGCAACCTCATGGTCACACAAAAAAATGACTCTCCTCCCAGACCTTAGGAAACAAAAATAGGACGTTTTTTTAACTTAAACTACAAGCATCTTTTCAAGAGAAAAACTCAGACAACTCAGTTTCCAGACTGAGCTGATTTTGGGTTAATCAGACTGGAGACACATAATCAAACGACATCTTCCTCTTCTCTCATCATCACAAAACTTTGATCATGTAGATTATTTTATAGCCGATAGAAAACAATTGGTTGTAAACACACCCAACAAACCTTTGAACACATTAAAATGCAATTGCAGATATCCAGGAAGGGGTTCCTTGGGGCCTTTCAGTGTTGTGTCAGCCAAGTTGAGCAAAAGGCCATTGGAGACCATGTCCCCTGTGTCGTAGTGGAACAACATGCAACTAATGCCTGAACAATTACCCAGAGGAACTCCACTTCCAGACACAATCGGAACAGTTTTAGCCAAATCTATACAAGATGTTCATTACAGTTCCACACGTCGTACCCTGGTGTACGTTTCAAACTGGTAAAGCTACTGCCTCCTCCTTTGTTTATCATGGGCGGAGTGTTCTGTCGTCCATCCTGCTTCGTATCCTTAAGCTGTATGGGAAAATGTTCGGAAGTGAGATCAACACATCAAGTCCAAGGCTAAACCACATCCTGAATGTTAAAAAAAACCAAAACAAAAGAAAACCTTAAAGTTCAGTCCGTACGTTTCGATAAGAACAACAACAAAAAAAAATCATGTGGGTGTGACACTGGAGGGACACAAAACTGCTTCTCATGGCATCTCCTTAATTCTGTAAAGCATCATCTTGGGAGGTGCTCAACTCATGCAGATTGTTTGACAGGTTTTTGGAGAATCCTTTGGAAAAAAAAGCAGTTTGTTTACAAAAGATAAACAATGTTAACATAAACCTGGAGAGAGGTTCCTGCCTAGTTCAGAAATGCCATTTCACATCTTTCCTGAGAAAGGGTGCCTCTGGTCTGCTCCGGGCTGATAATAGTTGCAGTTGGGTGTTTTCTTTTCGTAAATCACTTTCAGCACAGCCAAGGCAAGTCTTCAAGGCAGATAAAGAGCAAGTTGAGGATGTTTGTTTTGACTCTTCCTCTACAGATGTTTCCACGTAGTCAAAGCAAAGTCACAAGAATTAAATAAGTATTGTGAGGAAGAAGTTATTTCCTCCCCAGAACCTTCCATGACTGTTGCTTTTATTCCTTTCACGCATGTTTGAGAAATCCTTGAATCTCCCATAGCAGCCATTCAGCTGTGCAGAACGCACAAGGGGTGGGGGATCAAGCGCCAATTTTGAGGACAAAGCTCTTCCTCAGACCTCACAGAGCAGCCCTTCGCCACGATTCTCTAACTCAGCTCCTTCAGACTAGCAATCAGCAATTAGCAAACAACTGATCATCTATTAGAGGAGCAATGTTGTGAAACAGAGGGACAATTTCAAGACATTAAATTGTGTTGTCAAATTTCTTTTAAGCCATATTTGATATATAGAGCATTTTTATAACAACTAAAGGTTCCATAGTTACTTGATTGTGGTATAAAATGGCACTGTGTCTGGAAAACACATAATACTGCCCCTTTAAAATATTATCAAAATGCCTCCAGACAAAATATACAGCACTAATTTGACACTGTACTCTTGTTTCAAATGACTTTTGCATCACAACTTCATCAAAAAACAACATTAATATTAATAAAGCTGTAGCAAAAGTAGCAGTCATAAGTAGTGTTGTGAGGAATGTATTTCCAATTGAGTATTTATCAGTTTAAAATTTGTATTTTATCTGTTCAAAAATGGTCCTCAAAATGTTCCCTTCTTTTAGAAATGGCTGGAACTTGTTAGAATACTCCTTTATGATTAAGTTTGTTCATTTTGTCATGTGGATACTCAAATGTACATTTCACCTTGTTTAATTAAGGTTTCTCCATTCATTCATTTGTTGTCTTTAGCTTTTCTGAAATGAAGGAACAACATACCCAAATGGGGAAAACAAGAAACATCTTGTCAGCAATATTCCAGTTTACTCTTGAGGGTCCCCTGGAGTTCCCAGGCCAGATGGGATACATACATATAGTCTCAAGTAAGTAAAGCAAGTAAAAACTTGAGATTTGTTATGAATATTTTCTATTCTGCTTTTAAGTGTTTACATTAGTTGTTGCTGAAAATGTTAGTGGAATGCTTGTGTCGTCCGGAACTGCCTGCTGGCTCCGATGATCTTTTTTTTGTAATATCATTCTTATTGTGATGTGTTGCCTAGCATAGCACTGCGTGTTCCTGCTCATTCATGTACTTGTTTTCCCCATTTGTTTACCCAATTGGGGAAAACAAGAAACATCTTGTCAGCAACATTCCAGTTTACTCTTGAGGGTCCCGTGGAGTTCCCAGGCCAGATGGGATACATACATATAGTCACCCCTGGGGATTCTGGGTCACCTCCAGTGTCTCCTCCCAGTGGGACCTGCTTAGAAAAAACCTTTAAAGATAGGAAAACTTTTGATCAGTTGACTGTACCACCTGAACTGACTAATTTTCAAGAAAAGTCTCTTATGTAGGAAGATAAATTCAGCTACTTTTATTCAGGATCTTTTTGTTTCAGTCATGACACATATCTCATGACCACAGATGAAATCAAGACCTTCATATTTTGGCTTAGCTGGCTGTTGACCACAACAAATGAGGGTAAAGGTCACATTACTGCAGACCAGGCCAAAAGCCATTTATTAAACTCCTGCTCCATCATGTCACGCATCAACAAAACCCCAAGATACTTGAACTCACCTACTTGTGAGGAAAAAATTGTGAAGAGGAAGCTGTCCTTTTTCATGTTGGGGACTGTGGACTTAGACTTAGAGGCCATCATAGTATTCTAGGTGCTTCACACTCAGCTGCAAACCAATTCTGTGCAAGCTGAGAGTCATCACCATAATTATTTGTGGAGGTGAACCCACGCACAGATGGGGCAAAGGCAGTCTTGTGTTGATTATGACAGAATTTATTCAGCAGAGGATTCACAAAACTAAGGAATTGCACAACTGAATGCAAGAATCATCAAGCTGGAAATAACAACAACTGGGGCACAAGGAAACAGGCATAGAGGAACCTGGACACAAGAGAACTGAAGGAATGCAGTTCAGTCACTGAACTGGCAAGTTCAGTGATTGGCATGACATCCATGTGTGCCTAGTCAGCAAACACTTGTGCAACTGAGAAAGAGCCAGACAGGGAAAAGAGAGAAATGCTAACATAAAAATCTTAACCAAACTCACCAGAAAATCATCTAAAGCTCTGTAGGCCTCAGTTAAGGTCAGTGTAAAATGGTAAATGTGCATAAGTCTCGAGAATGAGACTTGGCCCAAACTGACAGAAATAAGGCTGCCATACTACCAGCTTCTCTGGGTCCTCTTTCCACACAATGACTGACACATATGGAGTGGGAGTAAAAACCAGTCACCCACTGGTTTATGAACAAATCCCTACCTCTTGAGTCACTCACCAGTGTTATAGATTCAACAACAGTGAATGGACTAGGCAAAAATGCCGTCTGACGGGGAATTAAAGAGCATCGACCACCGTGAACCAGAATGAACAAAAGCTGCTTGTTGATGATGTACTGTAATGATGTATTGTTGATGTTTTATACCCACTTGAAGTGGAACTTGTGTGTTGGTGTTTTTGTTTTCATGTACTTTCTCTTTTTCTTTTTCATTGCAAAATGTGGGGAAAAATGCAGCTAGTCTGTTACGTGAGATATCTCAGTTTTCCTAAACTTTTGAAAACACTATACAACAGCAGAATAAATTTCATACTACTAATAAATGTATCTAATTAATAGGAAGACAAAAGCCTCTTTCCTTAATTAAACAGCTCTTTTTTTGTTGCGGCGTTGCTCTTTGTTTCTTATGCCAAGGCTAAATTGTGCACACAAACTTAGCATGGTTGCCATGGTGGCTGAACATGTTAATTTAAACTCAATGGACAGCAGAGCATCAAGGCACAATGCCAGGGTTGGAAGTGTTCACTCCTGAAGGAGGCTTTAAAAAAATAGATGTTTATACAAGCAGCAGCCAGTCATCATGTACAGAATATTGTACCTTCTTGTTAAGCTCCAAAGCTGCTGCTTTTTCTTTAAAAAGAATGTAAGTAGTTTAGAGTTTCCCTTAATACATCTTCTGATGCATTGGAGAGAATGATGAGTGTAAAGTTGAATGTCAATGCATATGCAAGTCTGTGTATTTTGTTTTGCCCCCAGGGGATAATTTGGGAATGTTCATTCCCCTTGTCTGGTTTTAGGCTGTGACATACTTTCCTCGTTAGACAAGGATGCAAAGTGACCTTAATTACTGCAGTAGATTCATACAAGAAACTGAACAGTCCATGCAATTTTACAAGTTATTATTAATTTATGTTGTTTTCTGTTTGTCGTCATTGCAATTATATCCTTTAAAATATAAAACAAATCCAAACGTTTAGTGAAATTAAGAAAAATTTCAACAGTGCTGTGTTTTTTGCTTTTTCATTTGCATTTTTTTGTCATATCAATTTCAAACTCTGGTGTTAAACATGGAATCGTTGTCAAGAGTTTATACATTCACAGAACCAGATTTTTGGGACCTCTTGGATGAGTCATTGATTCTTGGAGTAATTTGGTAGACTAGCCACTCCTGCAAGAGTTCACCACTCTTCCATGGTTTCCCTATTTGTGGATAATGATTCTTAATGTGGTTCACTGGTAAGTTTTATGAACTTTACCAGACTGGTTTATGTCAATGAGAGGCTTTAAGAGCTGCTCCCGATTAGCATTTCTCTACATCCGGACATGATGTGTTGCTTTTTAAGACCTTTTGACCAACTTCGTGTAAATAAGTTCAATCTGGAAAGACTCAGACGGACAAAAGGGGAACAATTAAAAGATTTAATGACATGAATGAATAACAGTTCTTTGGCGCTCGGACCCCGGCAGCAAATTTGAGCTGAGATTTGATGTGAACTCGATGAACATCCCAATAACTGATTAGGGATGCTCTCCCCCCGGGGCCTGACACCCTGACACTGGTGGTGGTGGTCAGGAAAGGGTGCTATCCTAGAGAGCTGAAGAATGTGGGTGGAGAAGGGGAGGTGGTGGGTTGAACGCAGCTGGGAAGCGGCTGACAGCTTGGGTGTGGATCCTTATGCAGAGCCTGACTGATGATTGAACGTGTCGGGTGAGGTCCAGTGCTGAGGTCGGAGATAAGCATGACGTCGATGGGCGAATGGAGGGGGTGGAGTCTTCCAGTCTGAACTTCCGCTTTAGCTCCATTATATAGGTCCTGTCTTGTTCCATCATCATTTGAGAATGGAATTATTTCTGTACTCCAACCCATCAGAACAGATGAGCAGTTCTGACACTCTGTCCTGAATTGAACCCGTATGCCCTGCCAGACAAAAATATTAGTAACTAGCACAGAATGTCCCACTGATTACAACAGACTTCCCTGCTCTGACTTTACCACCAGGATAATTGTAGACTTGTGGATTTGCTTCAGATTCACATGAGTATCTAGGAAAATGTCATTGATAAACTCTGTTAAATTTTGTGTGGAGTCAGAAGCTTTGAAAAGCTCAGGTTTCAATTAGTGGGTCAATGGTGGTGAGTGATCTTTAGGGGATTCTTTAGGAAAAAGGATAGCACAAGATTGGCTATAGGTGCACACTAAGAATATAAAGATGAGTATGAAAACTTTCCAGATGTCCAGGCTTCTATATGCAGTCTGGGATCTTTCTAGATGGAATTGCATGTGATCCCTTTGCTTGCAGAAAGATCCAAGATATTCCTTCCACAGTCTGAAAATATGATTGGTGCACTTAGGTATGTGCTTGTGTGTATGTTTGCAACCATGTGTGTTGCCCTGTGGAAGACTGGTGACCAGTCCAGGGTGAACTCCTTCACACATCCGACGGTGAAGATAAGCACCAAGCCAGCTTTGGCCTGCAAGGAAGAGCTGATTAGACCATTATGAGGTGGATGGATAATAATATTCAACATGTTGAGCTAAAAAAAAGTAAAAATATTGGTCAGAGAACTTTTTTCAAATGTCAAAGGCAAAGAAAATAAATAAAAGGAATATGTTTGATATGTTAATGATCATATATGTTAATGTAAACCTTGATGAAAATGATGAGAATTGTGGACGAGGCCATAACCTGAGCAGACAGATGGGTCAGGAAATAATAAAATTAGCATAACTGGTTGCTGATACACTGAAACCTGCATGTTTGAGTGCTTCTTGTTTTTAAGTTTAAGTCCTTAACTCCTACATTAACAGAGAGAAAAAAGCCACCATGTTTCACAATGGGGATGATGTGTTTTGGTTGATGTGGAGTGTTAGATTTCTGCCACAAATAAAATTATGTTATAAATTAATTTAACTCTGTGGTGTAAAAAATTTGAAATTCTTCATGGGGTATGGTCAAATATTTTGAGGAGTTTATATATATATATATATATATATATAT
>NW_006800039.1:183068-213869 GCF_000485575.1 Poecilia formosa
TAATGTTACCATTTTAGCCAGTTTAAGGCTCATTTATGGAAACATGCTTGTTTTGACTATATAAGGAAGTTAGTGAGGAATGAAGTGAAGAATCCAATGCTGACCCTTGAAGGAAATGCCATAAACGACTTTCTCCTTCTCATCCAACTCTGCTACACCACTACACCACTGTGCTACCAGTTACAACGGATAATTCTGAAAACAGTAAATGTCTAAAAAATCTTTTAACAAAATCTGACAAACGTCAGTAGTTTGCTTCTGAGTCAGAGTCAAACGACACGGCAGAAAGCACCACTTTGCTGTTTCTTGCTGCCAGTTAGCACATAAAAAGCATCTGCTTGGAGAACGCTGGTAAACCACAAAATATATGTTTCAGGGGAGTGTCTAAAAAAATGTTCTTCTCATGCTGTGTCTAAAGCCTTCAATCACAGACAATTACTTTTCACTTGAAAGTCAGTGAAGAGATGAGATCTGCTTCTATTTCTGAATGCCAGGCAAAAACCCGATGGTGCTGTGTTGTACTGATCAGAACATTTTGGTGGACTCTTTGATCCCCCCCTCACTGGCAAGAGTTCTTGAGAGCTGGTTTTCTTTAAGATCAAAGAAACGGTGTAGTGGGGAAACTGAGCCATCTGTTGATAAAGCCTTCTTGCTCTCAGAACCCCTGGAGGAAGGGTCAAAGTTCACACGCTGAAACAGGTGGAAAAAACTGGGGATTCCGATAAAGACAAAAGACGGTTTTGTGTTCCCAAAAAGGCCCTGCAAGCTTTTTCATTTACTGACGAAGGTAAAATTATCACAAAGAACAATGATGATTTTTGTTTTTATTCCTAGCTGATCAAGTGTTTACTACAAAAAATGATGTCTCCCTGAAGCACCAAAGCAGCATTGGACCATCACAATATCTATGTCAATATTTGACTGTCAGTGTGATGCGTTTTAAAATTATTTTTTATTAAAACTGCACTAGTTTTACTTTTGGAAAAGTGACATGCTTTCCCAAAAGTTCGACTTTGTTTTATTATCACCCAGAATGTTTTCTCAAATTCCTGGGAATAATAAAGATGTCTTTTATCTTTATTTTGAACACGTTTTGAATTTAACAAGCTTGTCTTCGTATCGTCTTAAAATAACCTGAAATATTCAAGTTTGACAAACAAGCAAAAGCAGAATCTTTAAGGAGATGAACACTATATGATACTGCTGCTGTTCAGTCATGTGTCAGTGCATCATAATCCATTTGTAAACTTAATTTTACTTATACAAATAGTAATTCTGCATTGTTCTTATTCTTTTCTAGAAATAACTGCATTTTTTTAAGTCCGTAATTGTACAAAGCCCTCCTTGTCCTATTGTACCATCTACAGCAAATGTCTGAAGGTCAATACTTTGAGTCCAAAAATCTAACTTCTTGTGTTGCTTTTTCATAACACTGACCAGTTTTATAAGATACCTGAAGGTTGCTGATATGTTCTCCAGGTGCATGAATCAAATATTCTGTTAAACTTATAGAAAATATTTAAACCTTCATCCTCACATTAAGGGCACTTGTAGTTTGTGCACCACTGGAAAAAAAAAAAACACAACAGCCTGACATTTTCAAAACTTTAGATTCTTCCTTTGTAAAAAAATAAATAGGATCTAAGTGCATTTTTAATTCGACTGACAAAAAGGTTCAGTTTTAGAAAACCACTGGAATTTAACTCTGTTGGGCAGATATTTTGTTAACCATTTTTCTTCTGTAATCTGATTCAGAAAAAGATTTTCACCTATCACATCATAAAATTGTCTGAGTAGTGGCTCAGTGAAATATTACTTATTGTATTGATTACTTCCGAACACCTCTCACCCCCCTCACACACAAACACACACCGTCACTAACATGCACAATCTCACAAACTGTACTACTGAGACCTCTGACTCACTGACCTTCATCTGCAGCCTACAAAAAATTAATCTTTGATTTCTAAAGCTGCATGCAGGTGCACAGTGTAGGAGTTTTTCTAAGAAGTGGTGTTTCAGAAATTATTAAAAAATATATATATAACCGGATGTAAAGATTGGATGGGTAACAAGAATAGATTTAGAAATAAAATTATACATGTAGAACCAGGAACATGAAATAAGAAATATAAATACTTGCTATTCTGACTACTGTTAAATATTTCACTGTAAGATGTAGATTTTAGCAGTAAGCAATGATCGTTTAATTGAGCATGCTACTGATATTAGGTCAAAGTCATTTATGATTAGCTTCCCTTTTGCCGACTGATCATATAAATTGATCGTGACTTCAACCTTTGTCTCATTGCTGAAGCAAGTCTGAGATGTACTTAGAAGGACAGTCATTTCCTTCCTTGTGATAAGCAAGAACGGAAACTGAACTTAAACTTTTCAACATTTTGTCACATGACATTTACAAACTTCTAGGTTTTACGGGAATTTCACTGTATCTAAAACACCAACCTAAAATATATTGTGAAGTTCAGTTTTTTTTTTTTTTTTGTTTGTTTTTTACAAATGGAAAATATGGGAGATGGTGGTAGTAGGAGCATCATAATGTGGGGACATTTTTTCTGAGGAAGGACTGAGAAGCTGGCTAAAGTTATAGAGAAGATAGATGTAGCAAAACAGGGAAATCCTGGAAGGAAAGTTGTAAAATGCAATACTGGGCTAGGGCCCAGATTTGCCTTCCAGTAGCAAAACAATCTTGGACATCTTGACATTGACACAAGATCTAAGGATGTTCATATGTTGCACGCATGCTTAAATACTGTACATTTTAATAATGGTTTTAGAGCTTGCCTTCTGCCTGACTAGTGACCCCACTTTCTCTCAGATCTTCAACTCAGACACTTGTATATTTACATATGTTTACACAGTGTGTGTTGAGCATTGTTTCTTCATACAAAGGCAATTCTGGGAGGAAACGCACTCTTGAGGCTCAGTTAGCCAGCGATTACATTTTCTTGTTATATGGAAAATGCAGTTGATGTTTGAAGATGGAACAAAAAAAGAAAAAAATGCTTCCACGAGTTTTAGGTGTTAGTACCCTATACAATGCAAACCACAGGAGGCTCCTGTAGGACAATGGTCATTTCCTAAAATCTATTTTTAAAATTAGGCCAGCAGATGAAAAAGGACTTTTCATTTGGCCTGTAAAAGGGTTTGATCTTTGAAGAGATATTTTGTCTTTGTTTGAGGTTGCACCTGTTCACCAGCTGTGCTGTTTACATTCTCAAATCTACAGCAGCTGCTAGACAAGCAACCTTTAGAAATTATATAGCATGACTATCATTTAATAACAGATATTATAAGAGATTCAAGACATTAAGATTCATGCTTTCCACCTTTGACCATATTTAAAGCAGACAAATTCATAAAAATAGCATTTTCTTTAAAAAAAAATGTGAATGTGTAAGAGCTCGTTGCAACATGTATGAGTCATTCTGCTCCTTCCTATTTTTATTTTTTTTTTCATAAAGAAGAGGTCTCATAGTTTGCAAAGGATTCAGTTGCAAAATAAACATGCAACATCATACTAATGATGATAAAATCAGTGGCGTGTTGATAAAGAGGTGAACTTTGACCAAAGTGGAGTTCTGGGCAGGAAAAATGTTAATTACATAACAACTTTAACTGCACAGTTGACCTACTGCTCACTAAAAGAGGGAACCAACTTATTCTTATCAAAAACATCACAAGTCTTGCATTGCACTGCATTATCAGCCTTGACAATGTGAATTACCACAACATTAAGGACATGTTCACTCCTTTGGTTCTTTCAGTGTCAAAGAAATATTTTCAGTGGAACACATTGAAAGTTTTATCTTGTCAAAAGGGCATGTTGGTGGTCTAAGACTGGCTGAAACTTGTTCATTTTTCCATATATCAGGAAATGATGTGTCTAATAGCAGAGTTGCATGCTCAGCAATATGTAGTTTTCCATTTTAATAAGGTTCTTAAGCAATAGCAAAAAAAAAAGTGTTTATTTTACTTGAGGGTTTTTATACCATACTATTTCCTTGGAAAATCTACAAATCTTAACATGCTCCTTTTAAAATACCAGTTGTTTTTTTTTTTATCCTGCAGGGATATTCAAGATCAGACCAGTTACCTTGAAGCTGTGAAAAAAACACACACGACATATCATCGAGATTTAGAAAGCATGATTTTGGACAAAAACCTTTATGAAAGTCCTGCAAATGACCATTGTGTTGGTGCCTGATGAAACTATAAGAAAAGGGAAAAACCATAGTGACCAATTGCATTTTGAGGAGAAAGGTCAAAGCTTGGAGACCTGAAAAGAGCGCTGCAAAGGAAGGGAGATCTCCACAAAATGAATGGCATCTTGAGAAAAGTCCATTAACTGGATATTTACAACATCACCACTGCGGTATTCTGCAAGATTGTAGGAGAACAATTCTTCCTGACATTGCACAGCCTTAAAGAAAAGTGTTTTGTTTGGTGCTGATGAAGTAAACCAAGACATCCGACATGAAAATGACCTTATTCGTAATGCTAAATTAATTAGAAAGCAGTTTGAAGACCACCATGGTGATTTTTCAGAGTCTATTTTTTTCTGAATTTACTGGAAACTTTGTGGGAAGCAGGAAAACAGGCATGAGAGAAAGGCAGCCTACAAGCAGAGGCACAACTACATAATTTCAATGTGGAAACATTGTAGGCATGCGTTAACCTTCTCCCTCTTCTGTTTTTTTTTTTTGTGCTCATGAAAGTTTTCTATTCTGCCTCTCAATGTTTAGCTCCCTTTTAATGATTCAAAAGAAAAAAATGCGCCTCTGGGTCCTCAAAGGCACCTATTACATAAAGTCTCACTGTTATAAATCACAAAATTTACACATGCAGAAACAGCTTTTAAATACAGAAATTAGAAATTACTTTTGCATCAGAAATGTACCGCTGTGATGCCTCTGTGCATCACAAACAGTGCATGTCCACCATTTTCACCACCGCCTATGAACATGACTCACTTACACCAGTTCTGTCCCAAGAAAGGGCAGAAATCTCAGCAAACTACTGTAAAATGCTTGACCAAGGATAAACAAATGTATGATCAAATATTAGCAAAATACGTGTGAGTCAGTAAAAGCTTGTGCGTCCGTTCGTACAGTGTACATAAACATTGGGTTTCAATTGCAGGTTTTCAGCACAATTTGGAACTAAAACTCTTGGTTTCTTACAACAAAAACTCTACTTTTCTTATTTCACATAATGTATGTTCTCACTCCAGATGTTTAAAGTGCCAGAATGTTGTAGTTTTTGTCTTTTTTAAAAAGGTTCAAATCCAGTGGTCTAGTAGGCTTTTTAAGGCCTGGAGTTTTGCCAAGGATTATGTCAGACCTCAAATATTTTTGGCATGCTCTGATTTCTGTATGGCTCAGTGTTAATTAAAAAAAAAAAAAAAAGTAGGTCTTAAAAGTTTAATAATTTAAGAAGAAAAATGTTTTAAAAAATAGCTAAATGTGTCAGTATTTTCCCTGGATATACCGTTTTCTCCTACTATCGAACGTAAACAATGATACAGACTTTAGATATGGATAGTTGTCTCTGAATCACCTAACTTAAGAAACAGCATATTTTGGACAAATTATATTCAGGTGGAAATAAAGTGAGCTGAACAGCAAAACAAACCTCCACAGCAGCAGGGAACAGACTTATTTTTGCATCCGCAGGACTCAGGCACCGCGCAGTCACTGAATCAGCCGTGGCCTCCTCCATGTCCCAAAGGATTCCACAGACAATACAGGGAAATGTTACTCGAAAATGATTCCAAACACACCATCAAATCTTCAATAGCTCCCTTAATAAAAGTGTATAAAGGTGGTGAAATGAGCCACTCAAATTCCAGACCCTCACTTGCAAAAAATGAAATAAAATCTGAACTGTAGAAGGCAGTGATTTAACTTGTTCCCAATGGACACAACTTTCTGAAGTTGTAGAGGATGTGCCACAGTTCCACTAACATGATGTGTTATGACATCTGTCTTTGCTTTACACATTTTCAGAAATTATTAGAGGATCGGAAACCCTTTAAGCTGGGGGAAGATTTAGTTTGTAATGACAGTGATTGTGCATCTATCAGCAGCTGACAAGGTGGAAAACAAACATACAAACAAAAAACTTGGAAAAACACAGACAGAAATCATGTCAACATTGGCCAAAAAGTAAAAAGTCTATAAAATGAGAACAAATATAATAAAACAGACCAAAAAACAAGATGATGCCCAATTACATTTAAAATTACACCTGATATTAAACTGTAAATATTTTGAACGAATGCATTCAAATTAGTTATTTTTTACCCGACAGACTTGAACTGAACGCAGTCCTCCTTGGTTTCATTAAATGGGAATGAAAGCTGTTGTTGTCCTTATTAAAATATGAGGCCTAGCTACAATAGATTAAGAGTTTGGGTATATTATATTAGCATGTTGGAATTCTAATGTTCATTAGCAACTTATGTGAGAATAAATAGATCGAAAGAAAGTAAGCAGGTAGAGTCCAGGTTTGAAATCAATATATAATAATAATCAATATGTGAACTGAGTCATGATCCATCCATCCATAAACAAGAATTCAGATAAAGGAGACAATTAACGAGTCATGAACTTTCTAAATGTACTTTTTATGTTTTATACCTTGAAAAACTTTTTTTCTTTGTAAGTATTTTTGTGTTTGGAAGACACCGAGATCTTTGGTTGATAAAATGCAGAGCAGTGACCATAATCTTTGAGTGCAGCATTAATATTATGTGTGTATTTTTTCCCCTTTCCGTTGTATAAAAGATATCCAGTTAAGAAACGCGAGCCTCGCGTGGAAATAGCGCCACCGAATAAACCGAAAATGAGTTTTAAAAGCGTGAGTTGAAATGAAATGAAGTACTTGAATTCCTGCATTTACAAACATACAGCACATATTTTTAGAGCACGACTCGAGTATAGATTTTTACCTGTTACTTGTTACTGTTACCTCTTCAGAAAAGTGTCAGAACAAACTTATAACAGTAAGAGGGATTCACATCTCTAGGTACCGTCGACATTCTTTAATGAAAGCGAGACATAATTTCAAGATGAACACCTGTTAACCAACTTCATAAATTTTTTTTTTTTTTTTTTTTTTTATGTGTAGCTCCCGTTCCTCTGATGCTCTGTGCGCAGAGCAGACCGAGCAAATTGAATCCGACCAGGGAAATTGTTACGGCGGAAGGGGGGGTTGAGTTGTAAGGTTATTATAGGTTGCGCCCGAGAGAGAAGAGCGTCCTCAGCCCACTGCGCTCCCACTGCTGGAACCAATCAGAGGGCTCATGGCTTGGAGGAGGGAGAGGCTCCCCAGCCCGCTACAAATACTCCGTGGTTCAGTTTTTAATTCATGTGCTTCAGTCTGACACAGAAAAGGAACCGCGTGGTTTCATTACTCATACGAGTGCCTCCCTGCAGAGCCTGTAACTCGTGGTGGGACACCTCTCGCAAACCCTGTTCAAAAACTTTCCCTCAACTTTTCTACTGGGCAAAGTTACTTTAAAAAAAAAACAGTTTTTTGTGTGTGTTTGCTGGAGAAAGGGCATAAAACTTTCTCGGTGAAAGGAAGTTAACCTGTCCATCCATCCCTCCAACGTTCAGTCTTGCTGCTTGCATCTGCCAACAATGACGCGAAGGTCCTGCGCTATCTACACGGTGGGGGCCATCTGCGCCCTCCTGCTGGTCAGTGGAATCGCCTTGATGGTGGCTCAAGTATTCCGCAATTTGATGCACAAACGCCTGAAAAAGGTAGAAAACTTGAATCTTATGACTTTCACTTTTATTTAGCAACTTTACTGCCTCCTTATATAGCGGGAGAGTAAAGTTCACTCGTTGCCGTATGTGGTAAAAACCTGACAATGATGTGACTGTGTGAACCAACCCTACAGATTCCCTTCTGTCTTCAGTTATATACAGCTGGGACACAGGGATTTCAAATGACTGGATTGTAATCACGCAATCATTATGATATGATGTTTGTTTCCACTTAGCATGGCAGTTTTTAGTTTTTGGTTTAATAGATAGTCATATTAAAATGAAAGCCAAATGTGAAACGATAATGTAGCCTTCTGTCAAAACAAAACAACAACAAAAAAATGCCATGTTTTCATCACCTTGCAACCCAAAACCTCAATATATTTCAGTGGGATGAAAATTCCAGACATTTGTATTTACAAAACTGTCTTTTGTTGTGGCGTGAAAGCTGTAACAACGCTAGAGGAAGACGGTGCTTGGCTCAGGCAACACCAAATCTTTAACTTTTTGGGCTACATGCCAAACAACCACACATCAATTACATTGCGAAACACAAGGAGGTGGCTGCATCATTTGAGGGATGCTTTTCTTCTACAGGGGAAGCTGACTGAGTAGATTTGTGCACTGGTATTTTGTGCAGTCCCTGCAGTATTTTGTGCAATCCTTGCACAAATTCCCGGGGACTCCTGGAAGAAAACCTGTTAGAAGTTGGAAAATTCTCGAGACTTAGTCAGACGTTCACCCTTGATATACATCTAGAGCAACAGTGGAAGGGTCAGGGTGTGTAATGTGACAAAATGTGGGAAAGTTCAATGGCTGGTAATACATTTGCAAAGAACTGTTATGTTTTTATCCTAATTTTATTTAAAAAAAAGAATTTAAAAAAAAAACCCTAAACATTTAAATATCTCTGTGTTGTATTTGTTTTTATGGTTAGCTGATAAGCATTTTGGCCAAAAGGTTCAACTGGGCACAAATGTCCTAATCTAGAAACATAAGAGGAAGCATTCAAGTGTCATAAAACGAAGCAGCAAATACACTGAACTTTTGCAACATAAGCTTCATAGGGACAAATTTTAAGGAATTACAGTTGTTAAACTGTTACAAGAAGTTGCAGATGGATGACTTACTAGGAGTTGTGGGTTCAGTGGCCGGTGCAGTGCAACCAGTCAGCATTTCTTTATGCCTTCAAATGGTCTGATTAAAGTCCTATTTTATTCTCCTTCAGCATGCAGTAAAAGTGTTGTGTTAATAAACTTTGCCTTGGAGCCTATTTTTGCAAAATATTTCTGCATGTTTTTCATGGTGCTGCATAATTGTAACACATTTCAAGGGGTCGAGTCAAACAGAGCCAACAGTCAGCAAATTGTCAGGAGTTTTACTGAAAGTGGCTTAGTTGATTATCTCACTTCAACTTTTAAGATGCTGCGGTATGAATAACCACATCTATCACCAGTCAAGTTTTGTCAGCATATTCCCTGTATATGTTTGCCAACCATCAGATTACTTTCATGTGACAGAACATTTTATGGCATGTTAAATGTCAGAGGTATTTTTAGGGGATTCTAATTAAATCTCAGATTAAACATACAATTACTATTTCTTTTACTCCCATTACATCACAGGTCAAGGCAAATTCACATAAAAATAAAAGATTAAACTCATAAACATTTATTTCCTTGTTAGATCTGAATGCAACAAACTGCAAACTAGAGCTATTTATTATTTTTTAACACAACAATGAACACCTTACAGAGACATTCAAGTCATACTCGAGTCTCAGACTTGATACTCCCTGAGTTCAGTATGAATTGCCAGACTGAGTCCTACCGAACCAGAACAAGTAGGACTCAGTCAGTATGAGTCGTACTGAATAAATTCTATGTCGGGTACAAATTGATGAGGAGTGAAAACGTTCTAGAGTAGTTTTCTATATTTCATTATCAATCTCTGGGTTAAGATCATCAGACCAAGTAGTGCGAAGATAACTAAGCCCAGGAGTCTAATTGGACTTAAAAGGTTGCATATTTTTGATATTGTACCTTTTGGAGCGGGACTAATTTCTTGCAGTTGATCAGCCATAGTGGAGGCAGGAATTATTGGAAAACCTGGGAAGCTCCGACACTGTTGAATAGATTCTGCCTTGTTCCTGTACCAAACAAAGTTAGTCCTCCATGACTGTTGTTACCCTGACATCCCAGATCCTGGAAAGATTATGTCGGATCCTGCAGTTCGCTTAATGCCATGGAGTCAGAGCTGAAGACACCATCGTACACCTATAATGCAAACCCATTGTCATCTGGAAAAAGAAGAACTAAAGGGACAATGTCCTTTTTATTTCTTCAAAACAATAGCAGGGTCTACCACTATTACAGATTGTCTCTAGTGTGTAATAGTTGTGAAAAGCAGACCAATAATTAATTGTTAATTAACCATCTTTTGTAAAGTTATTACATCTGCTTTGTGTTGTCTGCACTACTTTGTTTGGCACTTGGTTGTGTTACTATTGGAAAGATCTGATTTTAAGCAGGATGCTACATGGAAGTGACCAGTAGAGGGACTCTAGCCATAAAGCTGGTAAATCCTTTTGTGATGAGATCATAAAGTTGATCAGACTCCTCCTGTCATGTCTCATCTCTCCTCTGCCCTATCTTTTATTGTCTGGTTGCGTTTTGATGTTGCTTTTGTTGTTGCTGTAACGCTTTACATCTCATTCATTTCTAATCAGTTGTAAACAACTTGCTATCCAAGCTTTTCCTTTCCTCAAAGGCACTGAAGTAATGAACTCTCAGCTGTGATCCCCTCTGCAACTAACAATATCATTTGCTCATTGGCAGGATCAGTGGCTGTAGCTCTAATCTCAGTTTTATCTCTGCTGTTCAAAGAAGAGAGAACATCAACGTTGCCATCTACACATATTTGCCTCCTTTGGGTCAACTTTTCCAATGCTTTGGTTCAAAGAGGTTTGCAGATGTTTGATCTCATTCCCAGAGGCGGCCGATTCAATGAGCCATGTGTACAGAGCAATATAGGCGTCTTGTTTTTTGTTTTCACAAGACTCTCAGATCCGCACATATGGGATGGCTAATCCAAAGCTCTTTCGTAGTAGACAGCAAAAATATTCAAAAATTCTCCTTTCTGCAAAACAAAAGATTAAAATTATACAGAAAAGACAACAGCCGTAGCCCAAGCTATAGTCACCACCTGACCTTGGCAACTATGAAGGTCCTGCTAACATGCACTGCTCAGGTGAAGGAATCTGTCAGCAAAACTATTTGTGGGCTAGTCAGGAATGACACCTAAATCCAGCAGAGAACCTGTGGCAAGAGGTGTTCTTCATGTTATAACTGATCAGTGTCAGAGGAATATTTTTAAAAAAAATCAGAATAGTACTATTTGTTGAAAGTCATCAACCAATCATGATGCAAATATGTCTTGTAATAATGGCCTAAAATTCTAGCAGAGAAATTCCTCTTAAATCATGACATTAACAAAATAGTTACCCTCTGGGGGAGTGGGCTTAGATTTATGTGGGTAGATGCAGGAATAAGTGGAGTCATGGGAAGTTCCTTCTGTTCAACTTGGCAACGTCTCCTGAAGTTACTGTAAATATGGATAAGAAAGCCTGATGGAATTCAAAATCACAGCAAAAGCAGCTAAAAACTTTCCAGAAATGGTGAAGTGAAGTTGCGATTGTGACTGCGTTTGTAGAGGCTGCAGAATTGATTCATTGCTTTGTCTACAGTTGACACACCAAAGTCCATGTTTTAGTTTCGTCTCCCACTAGGAATCAGTCTTGATTTTCTGCTGACAGACCACAAAACTAGCCACAAGATTTGGAGGGGAAAACTGATACTCGTATACAATCTAGACTTTGAAGATAACAGTTAAGATGTTAAGTGACTCAGAGCCAGTGAAACAAAAACATATTTATTGCATCCAGACTGGACAATCGAGCAACTGTTTTTCTTAAAGGCAGGCTAAAGAGGAGCCCCTAAAGAGACATTGAAGAAAAGAATAAAAATAAATGAACTTTCCCGCAGCCATGAGATAGTATGTGGTGCTCACATATTATCTTGTGTGCACCAGACTTTATTTTGATATTTTTTTTAATTAAAACATTATATGTAGTTTTCATATAAACAAATGTTTCACTTGGAACATTTAGTCCTTTACCTTACCCTTGCTGAAATTTTTGATGACAGATGGAAATATTTACTTCCTGAATTCAAAACTTACAAAAGGAAGTAGAGGTGTTAGAGCAAAAGAGGTGAATGTCACAAATAAAATAAAAAAATCATTTTCTTCCCCATGACTTTCTCAAATTTTGCACTAATTCATTGATAAATTGTCATGAACAGCTTTGCAATGTTCTTTACACCCAATCAATATTTTTTGAGGAGCAAAGTCCTCCCCCCTCCCACCTTAAAAAATTGAGCAGTTTCCCTGAGTTTAAAGATGCTGAAACGTCTCCATATTATTGTAAAACTTTCCCAGAAGCTTCACCTTACTATGAAAACGGTGCAGCCAGGAAAGCGACTTTACTCTGATGTTAGTGTTATCACACACTACACCTTCATCTTTAGTTTCAAATCAAGCCTGCATCTCCATTGCAAGTATCAGGTTGCTTTTAGGTGAGAGATTTTTAAATCATCCTTTGGAAAATAACTGAATACTACTGTTTGCAGAGAGTCAATAATGTAGGTTTATTAGCAGAATTATTTAATGAAATGAACTCAAGACATCAAGAACTTTATCTTTTGGTTTTGTGTTGTTGCAGTTCTTCTCTGCAAAAGATTCAATTGGAAAATATTTTACTACATAATTTTTATTAACTCTTCTTCTGTGCCCCTCAACTTTTTATTTTCGCATAACATTGGCTGTGCTGATATAAATGGCATATATTTTGGTCATTTTGTGCATAGGATAAATTGCAATTTTAAATTCTTTTGCTGTTCTGTTTTTGTTTTAACAGTTTTAATTGCATCTGAGTTATTATTATTATTTATTTTATTTTTTTTACATAGTCAGACTATTTTTTTTACATCTACTCTACCAAAAGCTACCAGTTCATCTATATTATCTATGGGAGGAAATAAGATTACTTTTTCTGATTTTTTTTTTTTCTAAAAATGAAAATACTTTTTTATAAATAACACCCACATTTGAGGGTTAAACATTTTTAAGAAAAGTTGCTTTGTATGACAAACACACAACTTAATAATATTAAATATTAATTACGATATTAATAATATTAAAATTTGTTGATACATAATGTTAGTGTGATATTTTAAAAAGCAGGGTTTTTTTTGTCTCCAAGCGACAAGTGGAGCATAACATGAAGGGACCCTCAGTAGTTAGATCAGACATTCCTCTAAGAACAAAATGTGGCAAGAGAAAAAACATGGCAGTGGCATTTTCGAATAAGTGAAAAATCAGATTGGAAGTATTCAAATAATCAGATTTTTTTGTACTTGAAACTTTCTTTGCATATAGTGTTTTTTTATGTTATGATATAAAAGAAAACAAAACCCAACTCTGACACATTAAAATCAGTGCAGGAAACTTGCGTTCTTTGCCCAGTTATTTGTCAGCCAGTGTGAAGTTCTGTAGCTGTATCTGCTTCACGGTACCAGAAGCAGCGTAGAGGATCTCCTCCCACATGTGTCTTTCAAGCCCTCGTCTCACTTTGTTTGCTCAGTCTCTTTTATTGTTTGAGATTTATTAGGCAACCTCTGTGTTTTAGTGTGACGTCAGCAAGCAATGATTCTTTACAGAGACAGAGTTATAAGAATATTTTCTTCATTTTCGTTACTTAGACCATTACTGGTTGGTGTAACATTTTTATTTTTGCATTGTCGAGAATATGTTTACAGAAAACATTTTGAGTTGAAAATATACCAAAATGACATTGGTGTCTTTTGAACAGCACACTACACATTATACCGCATTTCTTGTTTTTCCCTTAGTAAATTAAATAATTATTTAAAAACTGCAATTTGGTCATAATTAAGTGAGGCCTGCAGTGTATTATAAGGATGTTTTAGCCACCTCCTGGATGAGTTGATGCCCTGTTGGAGTAATTTAGTTGGCCAGTCACTCATACTGCCAAATCCTTAGAAATATTTATTTTATTACTGGTAGATAAAACATATTGTGTTGCTTTTTGAGGCCTTTTCTTGCTGTCAGGTTGAATTGAATGGATTTTATTTATTCCCTTCAAAAATCATCTTTTGAAAACTGGCTTTGTTAAATCATGTCTGCAACTCTGAAACACCAAAAAAACAATGTTGTTCACAAAGTTTTGTTCCAATAGTCCAGCTTCAATCTCTCTGTTGTTATTGTCGGACCCCAAAGGCAAGAACGAATCTCTGAGTCAGACCCATTATAAATTTGGTTATTTTACTAAATTTAATTTCCACAATGCTGCAGATTATTTTGCTTAGCAGGAGGAGGCAAACACTTTTAAAGAATGTAAAGCTTTTGTGGCTCGACTGGAAGATTTTAAGAACCGCCTCCAGCTGTTTTTCACATCTATGTATGTATTTGAACATCGCCACATCAAAGCGCAGGTTTCTATGCATGTTTGTGTATTCACCTGCCACGTGTGTTTATGTATCGGGTGTGGTGCAAAGGTAGCGATGTACAGAGATACAGAGATGAGAGGGATTTTTTGTTCCTGCTTCCCATGTATTTCGCGTAGCATGCTGTGAGGGTTATACTATTGATTATTCAGACCGTAAAAGGATGACAGACTCTGTTTCTCAATTTTAAGCGACAACTTTGTAATCCTTGGCTACTCGGTTAAGGTTTTGTCTCATAGGACAAACAATAAGGGACTCTAAAAAGAAGGGGATTTTTTATTCCCTTGAAAAAGTTGCTTGTTGCTTGGTGCCTACAATAAATTTGACACAATTAGGTCATATAATCTTTTCTCCTTACTCGTTGTTTGGAAAAAGACCATCCCCAATTCTATTCTTATTCCTTGTGTTGTAGTTTGAAAAAAATACCTCTCTGTTTCATCGTACTGTATAATCAAACAGGGTGGTCGGCAGCGCTCCTCCTGTGGGGCCTCAAAAAGCTAGATCCTGAGGAATGTGGCTCAGATCATCAAGGTCCCCCACAAACAGCGGGCGTCAGGCTCCATGCATCACATGATCTGTCAGAGGCGCTCTCTCCAAGTGCCTGTCGTCAAGGGAAACGGCTGACAATGGGGTGGTGGAAGGGTCCCCTCTCACACCATTTATGTTCGCAGCCAATGCTGTTGTCCGATGCTAACGCAGCCGTTCCCCCTTCCCACACACACGTGGACACGCACACACACACACGCGCACACACACGCGCACACACACCCACACACACACACACACACACACACACATACACACGCACACATACATGCACACATTTCCCTGCACCCACCCAGAAGGATGTTTTTCTTCTTGGGGTTGTTTTCACTGCGAGTGTACTGGGAGAACTTCAGATTCAAAACATGCAAGGACAGAGTCATGTGATTAAAACTCATCCACGAATCATTTGTATGCTTCAGCGTGGAAGGTTTCAACCAGCTCATTTTCTTTGCTCAGAGGATGTATGGAAAATGAAATAGTGTCTGATGTTCGGTTGAAAATGCACACCAAACTTGCTACGATTGGGCATAATGACCTAGAAAAGCGGCAGATGCAAAGCCATAGCTACAAACACAACATTTTAAGTAGTTTGGGAATGTTTTTTTTTTTTTTTCATTGGTTTGAACTTTAAGAAAAAATCTACAAAAAGGATAGTATGATTTCATTATTTTTGTGTGATTTTTGTTTATTCTTCTCAACAGGAAATTGTTTTAGTGGAAGGTAGCCGCGTGTTCGAGTCATGGAAAGCCCCTCCCCCTCCTGTCTTCATGGAGTTTTTCTTCTTTAATGTGACCAATGTAGAAGAGATCCTTAAAGGGGAAAAACCGGAAGTCAAGCAGATTGGACCCTACACCTACAGGTAAGTCAAAAAAGAAAAAAGAACTTTGGAACTTGAAATGTCTTTTTGCAGAGTGACATGCTTATTTTGCTCAAGCGATAAAATATCCTTTTTATTTTGTGGTAATAGGAAAAAAAAATGTAAGTAATGTGGACCATTTTATAAAACAATTTACAAAATTTTTTATAAAGATGTTTAACAATAGCTAATGTTAAAAAAACAAACAAACAGAAAAACAAAAAACAACAGCCGTAATTATCGCTTTTGTGTGTTCCAAAAGCAAAAAGTAAAAAAAAAAATAATAATAAAATTAAAAAAAAATCAGATTTTTAATCCCAGAGTTCGAATCCCAGGTGTCGATCTGCATTAAAGTTAGAATTAAGGCTTTTGTCGAGTATATCCTATATCCTCCCCTATAGTTAGTATGCACTTCCTGGCATCAAGACAAATTAATATGCATTTATAAAGATGTAGTTGACCCCAACATGCAACTTCCTGCTGAGGTTATTTTAACATTGAGCTTTGGAGATCTGTTCCACCTTTCTTGTTATCCTCCTGAACATATATCTGGGTCACCTAATTTTTCATAACACAAAGGTACAGGGCGACTGTGTCACGTCACATTTTTAACCTGGGGAAACATAAGATGTGATGTTAGATTAAAATTCCCAAGAATCACTGAACAACTTTTTTTTTAAAAGAAAGTCAAACTAATTTCTGATGGTGATTTTTTTTTATTCCTAACTGAAAATTTTCCTTTTTTTCTCTCTAAATTAATATTGATGTATTTGATAAAGGGTTGATTTAATATTCCAAGTTTTAATTCAACAGAAAAGTAATCTTTTTTTTTTTTCTTAAATGACTGTTTGTACAGAGAGTACAGGTATAAGGACAATGTCACCATGTTGGACAATAATACAAAGGTGTCGGCGTACAACGCCAAAAGCTTTGTGTTTCTGAGGGATAAGTCTGTTGGTGACCCAGATGTCGATAACATCACCACTGTCAACATCCCCCTTTGGGTAAGTCCTTATTTAAAGGTTGGAGATAAGTGGAAATCCAACTGGGTTAAAGGGGATTGTGTGCTCCCACTGCATTGCGCTGCTCACCACCAGCTTATCCTGCAAAATCGGTTGTATTTTCTCATATCTGTTCAAATCCTTGACTCCAGGCTGCAATGAACAAGGCCCAGGGATACAAGAGCTTTCTTTTGAACTTCATGATAACCAGCACCAAAAGTCATCCCTTCACCACTCGAACTGTTCAGGAATTACTTTGGGGTGATGAAGATGCTTTGTTGAACCGCATAGCCTCATCCGGTACTGATGTGGAGAGGGTTTTCGGCCTCATGTACAAGGTATGTACAGGTTTAGCAAAAAAAAAAAAAAAAGATAATAACAATAAAAGCTCTTCTGTATTTTAGCAATATTACAAAAGAGAGGTGACTTTTTTTTATAAACTTTCTCTTACCATCACACAGGAAAATGTAATTTTAATGAGCTCAATGTTTGTTTGGCACAGAAAAATGAAAGCAGCGACGGAGAATTTGTCTTCCACACAGGAACGCAGAACTACTTAGATTACGCACGCATCGAAACGTATAAAGGGGAAAGGTAACACTGATGCAGTCTCACACAAACACACCCAGGACACAACAGAATTGCTCTTCTCATTGTGGCAGCATGTTGGGGTAGATGTTACAGCGGTTCTGATTTGTTCCTTTTGTAAACTTTTGTTTATAATTTCTTTGGTTGAATTCTTACATGGTTGGTTGGACAATTATTCCCTCTGCTTTTGGCTGCAGTGCAGCTGGAAGAAGTTTTGCCTTTATTTTCTTACTTAGTGTTATGATGAGTAATCAGGGAAACTATTGGGAACAGCTGAAGAGCATCTGAAAAGCTCAATACCTGAATTACAACCTCAAATACCAGAGAGTGTGAAAAGTAGTCTTCCTGGATGCAGAGCAGGACCAATGAGTAGAGAGAGAAGATGAAGGTTCAAACCGTCTCATAACCCCGACCCCCAGCATCTCTCTGCCCGGCTTTATAGCAAGACTGAGACAGAAAAAGGAGTAGCAAAAGCAAATGAGGAGGATTAGCAAGACAGCTGATGGCGTCATCCAGAGTGCGTTACTGTGGAATGTCGTCTCTGCTGCCCAGAAATTCACAAATTACTTTGAAGACACTGGGATGATATGAGCTGCGACATTTAATTTCTCTTTGGGATAAATAACGTATCTTTGAATTTGAATGGGTGTGTTGGGTAATCTCTGCCTTTCGCTTTTTTTTCTTGTTGGTCTTGCCTGCAACTCTTACTACAGAAAGCTGGACGGAACATCCTGCTACTCAAAAGGCTTTTAAATAGCCTTATCTTATCCAGATTTCTTATCCTTAAGTGCTATAATTACCCGTTCGCACTAGGGAAGCTGCGTTTTGAAGTGCTGTAGATTAAACCATTCTTGATCATTTCTAAAATGAGCACAGCGAACATGTTGATGTAACAAATGTGGCTTTTGGAAAACATCCTGTGCTTTTTCTTTTTTTCTGTGACCACTTTTTGTCTGTGAAAAATAAAATAGCTCGCTAAACCTGGCAACAATAGAGATAGTAGCTACAATACAGAAAACGGTGTATTTTTTAACTTCTTAAATTAAGTAATTAATTTTGAGCTATGTTCTGAATTTAACAAAAGCCTAAGTAATCTGTAAAGATGTAAATACAGGCTATATGAACAGTTGTGATTGGTTTGTTGGCAACAAAGAACAATGTTAATTTAATTTGTCTTATAGGATGCTCAAATACTGGTCAACTAATGAGAGCAACCGCATCCTTGGATCAGACGGAAGTGCTTTCCATCCCTTGCTAAACAAGAGCGAACGTCTTTATGTCTTCTCTCCAGACCTGTGCAGGTAAAGTTCAGGACTACACCACCCTCCTGCATGACCTTTCATGTGCTTTGAAATAAAGACTTTGGCAGGGTCTTTCCACGTTCACTTTCTATAGGGAGTGAAATACAGAAGCACTGTACCAGGAAGACTTTCTATGGAAAAGAAAGATAATTAGAAAACTTAAGTAAGTAATTGCAAATAGTGCATTAATAGAAAGTAGGGAGGAAAGATAGTAGGATGGTCATAATATTCGTCAGCAGTCAGTAGACACAGTTACAGCAAAGGATAATCCAAATCATTCTAATGGAAAGCTGTAAGCCTAGTTTTTGAAGTACACTGAGTGTCTAGCTTTGGCAGAAAAATAAGAGCTGGTTCCACAGGAGATGGGTCTGATATCTAAAGTCGAAACAAAAAAACTATTAGAATATATAGGAACCATCAGTAAACTTGCATTGCAGAGAAATTACACAATATCTTCCTTTGCATAGGGACTTCTATTCCATTAAAGGCCACATCTCTTCTAATGACCAGAAATGTGATCAACAGGAACAGATTAGGGTTGTACCCCGTTGCCTGACACATTATTGAGTTCAAATTATTGTTTGCGAGGAAATACCAATACGTCTTGTTCTTGGAACCGGTTTTGGATCCCATTTGCAGCATCCTGATCACATACAAATAAGTCAACAGCAAACCTCCTTTAATTTCTGGCATCCCATGCAGTGGCGGCGTTTCATATTTAATAAAAACCTAATATCAATCAAACACTATTTTTTTTTGATGTGCTAGCCTGACATTTCCACAACAAATGTTTTGGTAGACAAACCTCTGTGTTCAAAGCTTGGTCTGTGAGAATAACCTTTTACTTTTGCAAGTCCATTTGAGTTTGGTTTCACCACTGTTAATCCTTGTCTGTTGCAAAACATATGCGCCTTGTGCTTATCTGTGATGAGGCCCACATCTTCCTCTTTTTGTTTTGTGTGGAAAGAATCTGGTAGAGTAATAGAGCAAGCACCTTTTGCTCTGATTGGATGTGTGCCGAAGACCCCTCACCCAAATTTTCAAAACTCTTTCACACACTTACTTTTTCCCTATTGGTGTCATTGTGTCTGACTGTGCTTTAATGACCAAAGGGGAGGCTTCCCTCCTTGTTCCTGTTTTTTTTTTTTGTTTTGTTTTGTTTTGTTTGTTTTTTTGATTAATTTGAAGAGGAAACTTTTAGTCTACTTATGTTTTGACCCTTTACACACTTACTATGGCGTGACGCCTGGAGCTGAGTGGCTAAAACATGTGCTGAATGACATTTGAGACTCATGTGCTGGTTAAAAGAAAAGTGGCACTATTCCCAACTGCAAGCTCACAGGGTAGTGACCGTTTGCTCCAGAAACTGACAGCTGACCTGCAAAAGCCGCAAAGTTTTGACAAACTGCAGACAGGTGTTGTTGTTTAAATACCATTGTGTCTTCTATCTGAAGCTTATCTTCCCCTATAGCCACTAAGGGTTTTTAAAGACCCTTTTGGATTCCCCTGAATCTGAAATAACCAATTTAGAACTTTGTAAAGTGATGAAGTATGAATATTTGAAAAATAATCTATAATCCTTGAACTTGCTCACATTGTGTCAAGTTACAACCAACTTCTCCGTTTTTTTTTTTTTTTTTTGCTACAACATAATTGTGAAGTGGAAAGAAACATTTTTAACATCTTTGACTATTAGCAATTTGAAGAGCAAACTGGGTTGTACAACAATATTCAATTTGAAGGAGTGAGGGAAGGCTTGCACAGCTGCAAACTTCCCAAGACAAGGTCCTTCACCGAAACTGACAGGCGAGGCATGGAGAGGATTATTCAACAGGGCAGCTATTTTCCACACACTTAACAGATCTGGACTTCACAAGTCCTGTTTAAAGTTTGACACAAGCCACAAGAAGAATTTGCTTAATAAATTGACAAGTCGGCCGTCCTCCTGAACACACAGCCACCCGGTGGAAACCTGGTTCATCTTCCAGCAGGACAACAATAAACATGGAATCAGCACTGCTTGTGAAGATACTGTAAGTGTTGTAATGGCGTAGTAAAAGTCCAGACCTAGATCCAATTGGAAATTTGATCTATCCAATTGAAAATTGGATCTAGGTCCAAGTTGAAAATCGATGTTTGGATATGTTCTCCTAAGAATATGACTGAGCTGGAGCGAAGTTACCAAGAGGAATGGGCAAACATCCCTATGTTTACAAAGCTGGGACATGCATACCAACAAGACTGCTGCAATTACGGCAAAATGTAATCAACCGAAGCTTAAATGTTTGCTCAGCTGATCTAAGCTTTCTTCAGATTGGTGCTTGTTTCTCATTATGACTACAAGACAGAAATTCCCAGTCCAGTTCTGGAAAGCAGAAACGCTTTAGGTGCTTTCCTTGGCTTCTCTCCCAAAGGTCAAGGGAAAAGGTCTACATAGTGTTGTTGCACTACTGGTATGCTGTGTTTCCTCCCAGTCAGTTGGCAGACAGTGTATGGAGGGCTTTGTTCTCGCTGAGGATGGTCCAGATTCCCCTCACACCAGATAACTGCAGTTATTCACAGAAAAAGGGATGGGCCCCTCACAATAATGCGATTCTCCTGTGAACTGTTGTAAGATTTTTAACATAAAGAAACAGATCTGAAATACAGATGAAAAAAAAAAACCTAATAAGATCAAGTAAAGGTAAAATATGATTAATTTTATTAAGAAGCTCGGTCTTGGTTAAATGGCCCTGCTTTTTGCGTGTGGGCTCCGGCAAGTGGTGTTTTTATTTATGTTCCTACGTATTAAATAACTATTAAGCCATTTGAAGTAATGCATTCAAATATGTTAGAAATGTTAACTGAGACTCCAAAGGAAACTGACATTGATGCTTGAGGACAAGCCTCAGCTTGAGAATGCATGCAGGGTTTCATCCAAATGTACTTTTGGAGAGAATGATACAGTTTAGACATATCAGATCCAGCAGGAATCTCACTAAACTTTAACAAATTCTTCTATAAAAGTAGTTTTCTGGCATCACAACTATGTGTGGTGTTACATTGGTGGGTCAAGGCCTAAGTCGTATATGCTTTGTGGCTTTGTGAACAAGTTTTGGGAAGTGGATAGCTGCATTTGATTTTGTTCTTTTAGCACAAAAAGTCACTATGACAGAGAACGGGGAAAGAATTCAATTTTTGTGGGGATTTTCCAGTCAGAGGTTTTTTTGTTTGTCTTTTGAGCTCCTATACTCATCCAACTCATTGAGGATGAAGACCTTTCTAAAAGTGAGTTTTGGGTAATTGAACCACTGAGTTTATTTTGTAGATTAAATTGTAAACAAGCCTTATCTTGCCATCCACATCACAATTCCCCACTGTTTTGTGCATAATTCCCCTCAAAACGCAAAGAAATGTGTGGCTGTAACTTGGCAAAAGGTGAAAAACACTCAAGCCGCTGTGTAGGATGTCATGTGAAAATATGTATAATTGCTGGCCAATCATTGCTACACATCACATTTCAAGCCAGGTTTAATGTGCCTGTTCTGCACTTTTTTCTTTTTTTTCCCGGTGTGAAAGTACATCCATAAATCAATGGCACCGTTGTTACTGACCCTTGTAACTTTGAACGACTCGTTTTGTGGGAGCGCACTCTAATGTCGCACTGAGCTTCTTCTGTTTAGTCTGTGTGAATTACCAAAAAGCAACAATAGAAGCTGATAAGCTGAAAGCACTTTCTGAACAGGGCTTGGAGGAAGTAAAAGGAAAATTAGGGAGGATTTGATGCTGTTGAACTCGCTGCACAATCAGGTTTTAGGAAGTTATAGGAAGAGTTTGAATGCTCTAAAGATAATAAAGATTTTGTCCAGTGATATTAAAAGTTTTCAACATGCCATATGAATACTATTAAACAAAAAATAAAAAATTTGAGAAATAGCTCACATACCCTATCAGAAACAAAATTCTCAGCTGAAAGAAAATTATTTCAAATCTAAACCTGCCAGGGGTTATGAATGAATTTTGGACCTCTAACTCAAAATACCAAAAGAACCTAATTGTTGTCATATTATGTTCAGGCTGAATGCCTTAGAAATCGACTTTCTGATTATGAAACAAGAGGATTTGAAATATCCTGATGTTTTATTACTTTATTTTCTTAAAGTAATAAAAAATAAACTTTAAAAACATTCTTTTCAGTTCTTGTGTTTGAAACTGCAGCTTCTTCTCTGCTCTCTAGGTCTATCTACATGGAGTTTGAGAAGGACGTTGAGGTGAAAGGAGTCCCCGCCTACCGCTTCACACCTCCCCGCTCTGTTTTGGCCAGCAAGGAAGAGAACCCGGCCAACGAAGGTTTCTGCGTCACCCCTACAGAGTGCCTGGGAACTGGGGTCCTCAAAGTCAGCCCCTGTCGGCAAGGTAATTTTCACCCTGTGCCACATTTATCTTTAGTAGTGTTTGAACTCCTACATGAGACTGAAGAGCTTCTACTGTAGCATTTGTTTCTTCTTTTTTACTCTCTTTTTTGATTTTCCTTGCCAACAAAGGGGCTTAGGGCTTCAGTTATATCACCGGCAGTAAAATTAAGCCTGACGGACTCACGTGACGCAGCTCTCCAGCCCAGGCCACACCTCAGGCACCATCTGACCATGACTGGGCCTCCAGCATGTGGCAGTAAGCTCTGTCACCTGACTGTACCCTTGAATCTGATCAGGAATGACCTTACTGCCTTTGTTTCCGGACTCTTTAAAAAAAAAAAAAAAAAAAAAACTCCAAGTCACTCATTTGTTGTCTTATATTGGTGCTACAGAGCAGACTATTTAAAAGAACAACTTACTTCACAGCAAAAAAGAAAAAAGAAATCTGAATATTGTGTTCTCACATGGATAGAGATGAAATATTGCTGTCAACCCCCCCAGCAGTAAAAATGGTGAAACATTAGAAGACATGTTGAAAGTTTATGAAAGCCAATAGCCAATGCTTTTGGCTGAGGTCAAGAGTTTTGTTTAGCCACCAACAAAAAGGAGTCTTGGAGTGGAGGATTAAGGTCACCCTGTGGCTGTGCTGATTTAAAAAAAAGGAAAGAAAAAAAAGAAAAAGAAAGTGAGTGCCGTGCTTGCTCTACAGTGACCTTGCAAGTTGTCACGTGAAGACTGCTCTCAGGTGACTGCGGGTGGGCCGATGTTTTTGTCCAGCATCCACTGCCAAACACAAGAGAAGGAAATCTGTCACCTATGCCCCACTTTGTCATCACCTCGCCCTCTTCCCCCAGTTATTGTTGTCAGCAAACACGAGCGGTGCGCAGACTGTGAAATGTATTCATTTTGCTCAGAATTACGTCTGAGCAAAAGTAATGCAGTAATTACCTTTACGCCATGTTATCTAGTACAGGACCCCGCTGACAATAAGAGGAAAGGATTTCTTTATCTAGACAGCCTTTAATTAGTTATACAAGTTGATTTATTGCCCCTTTGTGCACTGCCTTTTTTTTTTATCTTGGGCATTAACTTTTGAGGACAGATTGTATCTCTAACTTCCAAGGCCAAGTTACATTCTGATCGAATCAAGCGTTAAAGAAGTAAGGAAATAAAACAGTGTTTGCAGTTATCAAGCTGTGTGTGTATGTGTGTGTGTGCATGTGCGTGTGTGTGTGCGTGTGTGTGTGTGTATGTCTGTGTGTGTTTGTGTCTGTGTGCCTTCAGTTTTCCTGACCTCAGTGTGTGTGTAGACACATAAACATAAAGAACAATATCAGCTTGGAGAGCATTCATATGACTTACGATTAACAAAAGACAATCTGATACAGCTCAGATTTACAAATAAACAGCCATCATTAAGTCCATTTCTGTCTAAGCTTAGCATATACACTCACTTGCCAGTTTATTAAGTACACCTGTTCAATTGCAAACAGAACGGGGAAGAATGATGCGACTTCGAACGTGGTACTGTTGTCCGTACCAGACAGGCTGGTCTGAGTATTTCAACAGTTGCTGATTTTCTGGAATTTTTGTGTATCGTTCAAGAAGAACGAGCCAAAAAAAAAAAAAGAGAGAGAAATTATCCGCTGGGCAGCCGTTGTGTGGATGATAGCTCCTTGTTGACAAAAGGGGAGAATGGGAACACTTGTTTGAGATCATGGAAAGGCAACAGTAGGTCAAATAATTCATTAGAATTAGACAATACCAGGTTGGAAAAAGTGTTTCCTGGTGCTATGAATCTTGAATTCAGCTTCATGATTCAGGTAGTGGGGAAGGTGATAATTGAGTGAAAACAACATGAAAGCATGGATCTGTTCTGCCTCCTATCTTAGACTGACGGTGGCGGCATTTTGGTGTGGGGATTATTTTCTTGGAACATATTGTTTTTTTGGGGGGTTTTTTGCACCGAACGAGGATTGTTTAAACATCTCAGCCTACCAGAGTATTGTTGCTGAACATATCCACTCCTTTATGGCCACATTGCACATATCCTATGATGGCTACCTCCAGCAAGACGATGTATTAGAATTTGCAATGTAGACCTGACATATTGGCCAGTGAATGTCTTTTTGGATACACTGTATTTAATCAGTGATTGTATTTAATCAGTGATTAAATACAGCAAAAAGCATTGTGGTGAAAATACTCCTAAATTGTCAAAAGCAATCATTTTTCCTCTTGTAGGTGCCCCCGTTGTTGCCTCTTTTCCTCATTTCTACCTGGGAGAAGATAAATATATAGAAGCGATTGGAGGAATGTCTCCTCAAAGGCATCATCACCAAACGTTTTTAGACCTCAACCCGGTAAGCTACCAGAACGCACCGCTGTCTTCTATTTATACCAAAAAGATGTATTGCTACGCCACCTACTGGCTCAAAAGCAGTAGTGCAACCATTGTATGAACCATCAGAGGAAATACCATAAAGCATTTTTTCCCCCTCTTGACATAATTAGAGTCATGCAAACAAAATCATTTGAATACAATCTTTTGCAGGTTGGAATATCATTGAAAATCAATTTATTTCACTAATTCAGTTCAATAAGTGCAAGATATATATTGCATTTTCCATACACAAATTTATTTCAAGCATTTATTTCTGTTCATTTTGGTGATTGTGGCTTAGAGAAAATGAAACACCAAAGCTCAGATTTTCAGAAAAATTACAGTATTGCATAAGACAAATCAAAGTGACTTTTAATGGATCAATTTCAAACTGAAATGCAGGTTTCTTTACTTTCTTTATACGCTCTTACGTAACAGTCTAATTTTATAAAAAGATGAATATTAGGATTTCAGTAGCTATAAACTTTTGTAGTCTAGATTAACACATGAAAAAAGTTCAGTCAATGACTGTGTGCAAATGACTCCAAATAATATACAATTTAAAAAGCAGCTTTTTGAACTTATTTACCGAAATACATTCACTTATATGCAATCAAATTTATTCAGGTTCACCTACGCATTTTATCTAACATAATAATAGTAATAATAAATATTTGGAGGTTGTTTTTTTTTTGCCGACAGACAACTGGAGTGGTTGTGCGTGCAAGCAAAAGAGCTCAGGTTAACATCTTGATCAACAGAATCTTTGGATACCCGTGAGTATCTGCATCCCAGTCTAGACTAAACGCCGCAGTCTTTTTGCACCTATATATTATTTATGTGAATCTTTACCTTCTTTTAATTTTTTTTTTCAACAGAGACACTAAATCATTGAAAGAAACAATCTTCCCTGTTATGTTCCTCAATGAGGTGAGAAATGGCAGATACACACACACGCACGCACACACACACGCACACACACACACACACAGTTTGATCAAGTGTTTTTGTGTAGATTTTCTACTCTCACGGACCAAATCAACAAATTTTAAGTTAAACAGTGACTCTTTTTTTTAAATCAGAATATGTTATATCATTAACTAGTTTATTTATACCATTAACTAGATACGTTCAGTACCCTTAACCTAGCTAAGAGTAAGAGCTCCTATCACAAATTAAACAGTGAATTTAATACAACAAAATTACATAATTTGTCCTTATCTGACTTGATGAAAACAGGTCGCAGCTGCTATCATAGATTATTTTTGCCATATTCCTTTTTTTGTCATTTAGCCACTCCTTAACTCTACTTCTTTACTCTCAGAGTGTGGAGATCGATGATGCCTCAGCAGCGAAGGTGAACAAGCTGCTCATGATTGTCAATGTGGGCTCCAACTTCCCACTCATTATTGTGGGACTAGGCGGGATAATGCTTATTGTCTTCATCGTCCTCCTGATCAGGGCCCATCAACAGAAGGTAAAACACATCCTCCTCGACCCAGGCATCTTTCTAACACCTCGCAGTTTGCTTGATCCTAAAAAGTAATTTGTGTTAATCCTTGTTAATTCAATTTTTAACCCCTCACCAATGTCACTATGCATGTATTTATCACCATTTATCTCTGTGCAGAAAAGAGTTAAGCGCATTGTGTTTACCAAGGCTGCCTATGCTGTAAGTCTTGCTGCATTGTTTCAATCCATTCATTTCTCTGGTGTATTACTTAATGCCTAAATGCATGACACACAGTTCTAGTGAGAAGTTTACTTGTGCTCACTGTGGGGATGAATTTTGAGGTTTAAATTATTTATTCAACCATTCACTTATCTCCAGCAGGACTGGCAAGAAGTGCAACATCAGTAAGCTTCAGAAACAAGAGTTGGCTGCACAATTTTGAATTATTTTGTGGATTTTTAATAATCCGCAGAGGTAAAAATTATAAATACAGCCTCAAATAAATACACGACATAACTACGTGAAACATCTTTTAGCGAGATTTACTTGGGCCAGACAGTTTTTAAGCTTTCCTGATATTTCTGGCTGGATACTAGACTACTCATCTTGGCAGATTTTGTGAATATCCCAAAGTTGCAACCTTTAATATCTGAAAAGAAAATAGGGATTTTCTTTAAAGCTTACTGCTTGTTACTAAGCAAAACTATTGAAATGAAATCTAACAATTGTGCTAATGAGAGTGGTTGAATAACTAACTAGACTATAGCAACACCTCAAGCACATTTTAGATGAGGTGGCAAGAGGTGGGTCAGTTATAATCTTGGAGTAAAATACCAAAACTTGAATTCAGGGTACAGGTTCAGGTGTTTTATTTTGTTGTTAACATCTGTTACAACAGAAGGGTTAATAACTAATTAATAATTGGCGTACACGAGAACGTAACATTTACATAATAATAAATAGATCAACATCCACATCCACTATCTATACTCGCTTACACAGAGACACATAGGAGATACAATCATGGATGAAGAATTTAGAGAGATTATTCAATCTTTCATGTGTATTTTTTGACTATGGGAGGAAGCAGAACAAACCCTCGGCCCATGAAGCACGGAGAACATTCTTCATGCACCATATTGATGAAATCTAGAAGAAAAAAAAAAAATAAATTACTAGCATAAATAAAGATGTAATTATAATTACATTTTTGCCCATGATGAGTGATTAAAAACTTCTCTCTGGAAATGCATTTCATTTTTTCAGCACACAGTAAAGACCACCGTCACTCCCGGTTTTAACACTTTTAACACAGCTTGGTTATGCTGGAGCGTTACAAGAAATGTTAAATCCTTATCAGTGCAAAAGACAACACCAGACCTTTTAGTCAAAGACACAAAACATAAAATCGAAACTGAAGATATATGTTTTTTTTTTCTTTTCATCAATAATGCAGACCACAAATGAAGAGGACACCTCCTATTCACCAGTGAACACTAAGGAGAAGGACGATAGCCAAAATGGAAACTACATTGGCATGACGACTAAAACAGAGCAATAAACCTGGGAATGAAGGATAGGATGGAGCTGCGAGACAGGGCGGTGTGGCATCCTTTTTCATTTTAAGCACAATGTATTAAATTTCCTTGGTTAAGCACATGCCACCTACAGTCCAGGTGTAGCCACCGGGATCCTAAAAGCTTTCCCTTTTTAGGTTATGTGCCACCAATCTGTTTTTAACTGGCTGGATTCTTGTCTCAGTCAGAGCTCAGTGCTGTCAGATTATGACGTGCTCCTAAGCCAGGCACCAAGTGTTATTTAGGGAAGCAGCTCATTGGTATCTGTAAATGTAGTATTTGTAAGCCAGAGTCGTCGCTCTCAGGGGGTCTCCTGCCAAGCTGCTGTCAAACATTATTGAGAGACACAAAACTGCAAGCAATCTCTGTTTTTCTAAAGACATTTCAATCAGTTCAGTGTCATTTTGTCCAATTTCCCTTTGATTCACTCAGTGTTGCAAAAACATTTATTATTTTATATGTATATGTAGTCAATTTAGGACTACCTACATATAGTCATGATGTGAAGTGAGTTTTTTGTATATACTGGGGGAGTTGAACAACTTTTTGTTGTTGTTAGCATGTGACCGGGACAAAACTCAAACAAAACAAAGTGTATTTGGATTGTTCAGATTTTGTAAAGTTAGGCATTTCGTGCAGTTTTTACTGTAAATGTTTATGTAGAAATATTTGAGTATAGAACATTTCAAGCCCTTAAAGTGATAACTCAGGATTTTTGCGGAAAAAGTTTTGCTTGAAGGTTTTCGCTAACATCTAATCTGCAGTAGATAAGTATCCTAATGTATTTATTTAAAGTGAATCCAGGTTAATTAATACAAGAAGCGAAAGGTGACGGCAAGCCCAAAAAAACTCCCTTCACTCCCTAACAGTATTTTGAGAACTCTTAAACGGTTTTATATTTTACATCAGACATTTATTTACAGAAAACTATATGATTAGTTTGACAAGAAGTCAACATAGGAATGGCACATTTGAAGCTTTTCAAGTCAAAGTAGCTGCATAATAGAAAAGTCAAGCAGATTCTCTGTACATTTTTTTGCATTTAGGGAGATCACTGTTACTTGTACACCTCATCCTCTATTGCAGGGGTCACCAACCTTTTGCAGCCTGGGAGCTACTTCACGGGTCCAGAGCAACACGAAGGGCTACTTTCCTTGGCTCACCCTTTATAACAATAATACATGCCGTCTAATCATATTAATGTTAGGGAGTATTCACAATAGTTATCAGTAATTATTACCATGGCAGCTATGGCTAATTTATTATGTGATCAGAAGTTCTTAGTTCAGTTTTAAGTTTGATTCCCTGTCTTAGCTTTTCTGTGTGATTCTAAAATTCCCACAAGTGACTGACAGTCCGGATTATTGCAGCTGTTGGACGCACTGTGAGATTTTCCTTTAAATAAAAAAAGAAAAGTTATTGTATATTTTTATCCAACTCTCTTTACTATTAACAAATTGTGCAGAGACATCTGCTGGCTTCTGCTGGCTGACACCAGATGTCGAGAAAAAAATGTCCGACAGATTGTAAGGTAGCACAAAACGATCCCTGCACCTGACCTGTAAGAGCGCATCATGTGCGCATCGCACAAAACCAGCGCAAACTTAAACCACTAAAGCAGCGAAGCCTTTTTTTTTTAACACAAACGACGCTAAATACAAATAAAGACATGGAAGCGAAGCTGACCTGTGATCCACGGAAAGAGGAGGATGTTGATCCCCGGTTCTGGTGTCAGAGGAGGAGAAGGTGAAGCAACAATGTTTGTTCAGTTTTTACTCTTTTAGGAAACGTTTCAACTAGATTAAACTGTTTAACCCGCAGTCTTAGCGTGACCCTAAGCAGGAGCGGCAGATGTCAGCTAACGGGTGACCCGTTAACTCTCCAGTTCGGGAAACATCAAAGTAGCTCAGAACCGGCGACCCGTCAGAACCGAACACGGTAAAAAGCTCAACCGGCATCCGAACCGCTCCTAGAACTACGGGAGGTTCAAACTGCGCTCATTCAGTTTTAGCTTACAGAAAAAGCGCCAAACCGCCAAATAAACAAAAGCAAACGGACCAATAAGATTTAAGCTTTGGGTGCCCTTTGACCCCCACAGACTCAGATGTGCGCCACGTACAAGATGTTTTGACACTTAATATATATATTTTTTTCTCCACAATTTTGTTAATTGCAAAGAGGGTTCGATAATTAAAATTTCAGAAATTCTTCTTTTTTTTGTTTTACTTCAAGTAAAAAAAAACACATTAGTGCTGCTCTCTGCTCTAAGGTCGGCAGAGAGGGAGCAGCAGGACTGCAGGCGCACCTGCCCTCCGATAACAT